>NW_027052945.1:0-91202 GCF_011386835.1 Chrysemys picta bellii
CCACCTCCAGGCAGCCAGTGGCCTGGGCTCCCCCTGCCAGGCTGCAGCTTCCACGTTTATTTATTGACAAATAACATTTGCAGAATTTTAAAATAGTGCACAGAATTTTTAATGTTTTGGTGCTGAATTCCCTCAGGAATATGGAGTGCTGGGCAGTTGTGGGGGGGCTGTGAGAGGGGCACTAGGCAGTGGGGGGTGCTGGTTATAGGGCTCTGTGGGCCAGAGGGGCACTGGGCATGGGAGTTGCCAGGCATAAGGGGGAGGGGGGAATGGGCGGGGGGTAGTATGGCAGAGCACACTGACAGCTGACAGCGCACTGGCGTGGCCACATTTGCGGCACTTGCAGCAGCATTGGGAGTGGTGCATTATGGGCAGCTATCCCAGCATTCAAGTGACTGCAACGTGCTTTTCAAATGGGAGGGGTGGGGTGGAGTGTGACAGGGAGTGTGTTGTGTGTATGTGGGGGGAGAGAGAATGGGGTTTTGGGGGGCTGAGCACGTCAGCATGCTGTCTTGTAAGTTCAGACAGCAGCAGACCCCCCCTCTCCCCTGCGTCTCTCTCTCACACAGCATTGCACAGTAACGGCTTGCATGCCGGCTGTCAGAAATGGGGCTTTGAAAGGGCATTTCCGCATTCCTACAGGAATTCAAAACAGTGACAAGAGTGGCCACTTGACTTAAGGGGATTATGGGACGCTCCAGAGGCCGATCAGAGCGCAGTAACGCAACACCTCGTTCACACTGATGCCCGGGCGTTGTAGCCAAGGCGCAGCAAACGTTATTCCTCTCACCGAGGTGGAGAACCAGGCGCGCTGTAGCCACAGAGTCAGAGCGCTCTACGTGCCATGCCAGCGTGGACGGGGAGTGAGCTAGTGCACCCAGGCTCCTTTATTGCGCTGTAACTCGCAAGTGTAGCCAAGCCCTGAGTGAGCAGTCTGTGCGTCAGGGTCCGCACTTGTGAACACACCTAGCCAGCAAAGGAATTCCTGTAAGCAGGAAGTTTCCGTTTTCAACCTTCTAGGCAAAAGGTGTGTGTGTGGGCGGGGGGGGGGGGGAGGGGGAAGAACAACCCAATCCTGCTAAAGGGAAGAATGAGTGTCCAGCCTTGAAATTGGTAGCAGCTGAGAATCTAAAAGCTAGTGTCTGTGTTGATGCAAATTACCTGGCTGGCAGGGAGAAAAAAGACTTGCTAATAGCTATTAGCACAGAGAGCCCACCCAATCAGCCAGTGAATTCTGTTAAGCAAGAAAAATCAGGGTTTGATCCTTCAGGACAAGGAGGAAAAAGAGTACTTGATTTTGCAAAGGAAAGCCACAGGTTAACCCTAAAATGCCAAAAACCCAATGGTTTTGGGCCAAAGGTGTGGCATGACAAAAATGATTGTAAATGGACACTTGCAATGGATTTGTTGTTATTGCTAATGGTAATTTTTGTAACTAATGTCTTGCTATTAGCAAGAACTGAAAAATGTACAATGTGCCTAATCTTTTGGAAAATCCCTTGAACACGTTAAGAGTAATACATAAGAACATACTTTATGTTCAAAGACCTTGTTATCCTAATGTTTCACAGTTAATGCCTGTAAACAGCATTGGAACTTTTCACAGGGGAAAAGACATTCCAGATCTGATGTGCTGTATGAAAAGGGAAACTAAGGCACACTACCATATTGCTTTCACGGCTAAATGCCAAGATTCCTATACTACGAACAACATTAATATCTACATTGGCTTGATGTTAATTGGGTTCCAAACATTTGCCAGAGCTTTTATGAATAAAGTAGCTATGTTCTTTAGCTCTTGGCAAGATCACATGAGACATACAGGAACCATGCTGCAAGAGCAGATTC
Organism: Chrysemys picta bellii; assembly: GCF_011386835.1. Lineage (NCBI taxonomy): Eukaryota > Metazoa > Chordata > Testudines > Emydidae > Chrysemys > Chrysemys picta. Next base: position 1,849 of record NW_027052945.1, read on the forward strand.
AATCCACTATTGTTCTAACCAAGTTTTACCTTGAGTTTGTAAAGAGATTCAATCATGTTATTGAACATGACTTTGATAAACCATTTCTGTTATACACTGGTACGGCTTCTAACCCAAGACTAGCTGTAGTGAGACAGAACCCAGGATGGGGAGCTCTTGGGATGCAGTTAGGGATGTTTGTCATCCCTTCCTGCATCAACTTTGCATTTGGGGTGTGACGTTCTTGACATAATCTGTAACTGTATAGATCACTGTTGCAACCACTGTTCTATATCTGCAGCAAATATTGTATAAAGGTTGTCGTGTAAGGGGTCTATGGAGAGGTTATGGTTTGTTGGTTATGATTATGCTGTCTATATGTGTGTTTCATTTTTGTAGTTGAAGTTATGAATATTGGCTTTATATTGTCTGTATTTCAAACTTATGCTATGCTTCTGGGAGACACCCCAGACAAGTTGGTGTCAGCTCTGCCTAGCCTGCTTGATGGCCCATTAAGGACCATCAGCTATACAACTGACCCATTGAGAGAAGGCAGATACACCTTGTGACTCAGCAAAGTATGCAGGGACTTGCCCATGTGACTCCAAACTCCATTTTGCTGTAATTTTCCACAGTAAGGACAAAGAGGTGTCCTTGCACCTGGAAGAGACTATAAAAGGCAGATGCCTCATCTCCATCTTGTCTTCAATCCTGCTTCTTACCCGTGGAGGGACTTTGCTACAAATGGAAGCTCTACACAAAGGACTGATGACCCAACCCAGCTCGGGATGTTCCAGAGACTTGATTTGAACCTGCAGTTTATTCCATCATTGCTACAAGCCTGAACCAAGAACTTTCCCATTACTGTGTGTGTAATTGATTCCATTTAACCAATTCTAGCTCTCATCTATATCTTTTTCCTTTTATGAATAAACCTTTAGATTTTAGATTCTAAAGGATTGGCAACAGCGTGATTTGTGGGTAAGCTCTGATTTGGACGTTGAGCTGGGTCTGGGGCTTGGTCCTTTGGGATTGGGAGAACTTTTTTCTTTTATTGGGGTTGTCAAGGCTGGATCCCCACTTTGAACTTTAGGGTACAAATGTAGGGGCCTGCATGAAAACTTTTAAGCTTAACTACCAGCTTAGCTCTGGTTCCGCTGCCACCATTTTAATTTTTCCCTTTCTGAGAAGCCTTGAAAAACCTTCACCAATTCCCTGGTGAATACAGATCCAAACCCCTTGGATTTTAAAACAAGGAGAAATTAACCATCCCCCCTCCTTCCTCCCACCAACTCCTGGTGAACACAGATCCAATCCCCTTGGATTTAAAACAAGGAGAAATTAACCATTCCCCTCCTTCCTCCCACCAACTCCTGGTGAACACAGATCCAATCCCCTTGGATCTAAAACAAGGAGAAATTAACCATTCCCCTCCTTCCTCCCACCAACTCCTGGTGAATTAAGATCCAAACCCCTTGGATCTTAAAACAAGGAAAAATCAATCAGGTTCTTAAAAAGAAGGTTTTTAATTAAAGAAAAAGGTAAAAATTATCTTTGTAAAATTAGTATGGAAATTAACCTTACAGGGTAATTAAACTTAAAGAGCTTAGAGGATTCCCCTCTAGTCTTAGGTTCAAAGTACAGCAAACAAAGATAAACACTTTAGTAAAAGGTACATTTACAAGTTGAGAAAACAAAGGAAAACTAACACGCCTTGCCTGGCTATTTACTTACAAGTTTGAAATAGGAGAGACTTGTTTAGAAAGATGTGGAGAACCTGGATTGATGTCTGGTCCCTCTCAGTCCCGAGAACGAACACACTCCCAAACAAAGAACACAAACAACAACCTTCCCCCCCCCCCCCAAGATTTGAAAGTATCTTGTCCCCTTATTGGTCCTTTAGGTCAGATGCCAGCCAGGTTACCTGAGCTTCTTAACCCTTTACAGGGAAAAGGATTTTGGAGTCTTTGGCCAGGAGGGATTTTATAGTACTGTACACAGGACAGCTGTTACCCTTCCCTTTATAGTTATGACACGCCCCCCAAATCACAGATAGTGTTGGACGTTTGGTTTCACACTGGCTGTGATTTTTTTCTGGAGTTTTAGGAGAAAACAGAGTTAATAAGACACATGTACCTTTAGACATACTACTGATTATATAAAAACTAACAATATGTTTTATTTTAAGAACAATTGTTAATCAGTTAACTCTGGGAAACTTTTCCGGGAGAGTGCATTAGCCACTTTGTTAGAAGCTCCTGAAATGTGTTGTATTTTAAAATTAAAATTTTGGAGAGCTAAACTTCACCGAAGAAGTTTTTTGTTATTTCCCTTGGCGGTATGAAGCCACTGTAGCGCAGCATGGTCTGTTTGTAGTTGGAAACGCCGTTCCCAAACATATGGGCGTAGCTTTTCCAGCGCGTACACAATGGCATAGCATTTCTTTTTGCTGATTGACCAATGGCTTTCCCTCTCAGACAGTTTCTTACTGAGAAACACGACAGGATGGAATTTTTGATCCGGTCCTTCCTGCATTAAAACTGCTCCCACGCCTCGCTCGGACGCATTTGTGGTTACTAGGAACAGTTTGTTAAAGTTTGGGGCCCTTAGTACAGGGTCAGACATGAGTGTTGCCTTAAGCTGGTTAAAGGCCTTTTGACACTCATCAGTCCACTGAACTGCATTTGGCTGTTTCTTTTTGGTTAGGTCTGTCAGCGGGGCGGCGATTTGGCTGTAGTGGGGTACAAATTGCCTATAATATCCAGCCAAGCCTAAGAAGGATTGGACCTGTTTTTTAGACTTTGGAACCGGCCACTTTTGGATAGCATCCACTTTGGCCTATAGGGGATTTATAGTTTCTTGACCCACCTGGTGCCCCAGGTAAGTTACTCTGTTTTGGCCTATTTGACACTTTTTAGCCTTAACAGTTAGTTCTGCCTGCTGGATGCGCTCGAAAACTTTTTTCAGGTGCTCCATGTGCTCTGCCCATGAATCAGAAAAAATGGCCACATTACTGAGGTAGGCAACTGCAGATTCTCCCAATCCCGCTAGGAGACCATCTACAAGTTTTTGGAAGGTGGCGGGTGCATTTCGCAACCCGAAAGGGAGTACATTGAATTCATACACCCCTGCATGGGTGACGAAGGCTGACCTTTCCTTAGCGGGTTCATCTAGTGGTACTTGCCAGTACCCCTTGGTTAAGTTTAAAGTAGAGATGAATTGGGCATGTCCCAATTTCTTCAATAGCTCATCTGTGCGTGGCATTGGATAGTTGTCAGGACGAGTTACAGCATTTAGCTTACGGTAGTCCACGCAAAAGCGTATTTCCCCATCTGGTTTGGGAACTAGAACCACTGGAGATGCCCATGCACTCTTAGTGGGGCGACTTATACCCATCTGTAGCATGTCCTGGATCTCCTTTGTATAGCAGTTTTGGCATGAGGTGACTCCCGGTAGGGTGGGGTTCTAATAGAGTGAGCATTACCTGTGTCAATGGAGTGGTATGCCCGTTCTGTCCAGCCTGGAGTGGCTGAGAAAATTGGTGCAAAGCTTGTGCACAGCTCCTTGATCTGCTGTCGCTGCAGACGTCCAAGGGTCGTGGAGAGGTTCACCTCTTCTACGCCACCATCCTTTTTTTCTTCGTAGTAGACACCTTCAGGCCACTCCACGTCATCTGTTTCCTGGGCTGTAAACTGGCAAACGTTTAATTCTCTGGAATAAAAGGGCTTAAGGGAATTAACATGGTATACCTTAGGCTTTATGTTGGAGGTGGGGGAGGCTATGAGATTGTTAACAGCTTCTAGGCGCTCCTGGACCGTGAATGGTCCTTCCCACGATGCTTCCATTTTATGGGCCTGGAGCGCCTTTAAGACCATGACTTGGTCTCCTACTTTGAAGGACCGTTCTCTGGAATGTTTATCATACCAGGCCTTTTGCTCTTCCTGAGCATTCTTTAGGTTTTCTTTAGCAAGGGCTAAAGAGTGTCGGAGGGTGCTTTGTAGGTTGCTTACAAAGTCTAGAATGTTAGTTCCTGGAGAAGGCGTAAACCCCTCCCATTGCTGCTTTACCAACTGTAATGGCCCCTTAACCTCGCGGCCATACACAAGTTCAAATGGTGAAAACCCTAAACTGGGATGTGGTACAGCCCTGTAGGCAAAAAGCAACTGCTGCAACACTAGGTCCCAATCATTGGAGTGTTCATTTACGAATTTACGTATCATGGCCCCCAAAGTTCCATTAAACCTCTCCACCAGGCCATTGGTTTCATGGTGGTAAGGGGTGGCAACCAAGTGATTCACCCCATGAGCTTCCCACAGGTTTTCCATGGTCCCTGCCAGGAAATTAGTTCCCGAATCTGTAAGGATGTCGGAGGGCCAACCTACCCTGGCAAAAATGTCTGTTAATGCCTGGCACACACTTTTAGCCCTGGTGTTGCTTAAGGGTACTGCTTCCGGCCATCGGGTAGCAAAATCCATGAAAGTCAGTACGTACTGCTTTCCTCTGGGTGTCTTCTTTGGGAAAGGACCCAGAATATCCACAGCTACGCGCTGAAATGGGACCTCAATTATGCGTAGTGGCTGGAGAGGGGCTTTAACCTGGTCTTGGGGCTTTCCCACTCGTTGGCACACCTCACAAGACCGGACATATTTAGCAACGTCCTTGCCCATTCCCTCCCAGTGGAAGGACTTCCCCAACCGGTCTTTGGTTCTGTTCACCCCAGAATGACCACTGGGATGATCATGGGCTAAGCTCAAGAGCTTTACCCGATACTTAGTGGGAACTACCAACTGTCTTTGAGGATGCCAATCTTCCTGGTGCCCACCAGAAAGAGTCTCCTTGTATAAAAGTCCTTGTTCTACAACAAACCGGGATTGGTTCGAAGAGCTGAGAGGCGTTGGGGTGCTCCGTGCCGCCACCCAAGCTTTCTGAAGGCTGTCATCTGCTTCCTGCTCGGCCTAGAACTGTTCCCTTGATACTGGAGACATCAGTTCCTCCTTGGACTGTGGACTGGGGCTTGGTCCCTCTGGAAGTGATGCAGGTGCTGGGGCTGTTTCCATTGACTGTGGTCCGCTGGTGCACTATGTGGTATCTCAGGCTCTGGCTGAGCCTCTTGGGTAGGGTTATCTGCTGCTTCCGCCAGGTCAGGCTCGCTGGTGCCCTCTGGCGTTGGAGTTGTAGACGGGTTTGCAAGCGCTGGACTCAGTGCTGGCAATGGTCCTGGTGCTGGTTGCGTTGCCAGTTCCGGTTCTGGGACTGGCTTTGGCTGGGTCTCTGGGATTGGATCCACTACGGCTGTTGCAGTCGTTGGCAGGGGATCCTGTTCCACCACCTTTGTCTGGGTCTCTGGTAACCCAGACGGGGCCCTGGTGGACGGCTTAGGAACAGGGATGGGGGTGAAAGCTTGCTTAGCCTTGGCTAGTTCCAGTTCATGTTTCCTTTCTTTTTCTCTCTCCTCCATCTCTTTTTCTTTCATCTCCATCTCTCTCTTGTGGGCCTCCTCTTTGGCTTTCTCTTCTCTGTCTCTCAGCTCTATCTCTTTTTCTTTCAGCTCCATAGCTCTCTTGTGGGCCTCCTCTTTGGCTTTTTCTTCTTTTGTAGTCATTTTCCTGTTTTTTTGTGCTGGGTTACCCCCTCTGCAGTTGACTGAAACTGGGAAGCTCTCAGCTCTGGCTGCTGCTGAGTTAACAGAGACTTTCTAACTAGCTACTCCCGAGGATGTAAAAAGAAAAAAAAAACAATTCAGCTTCTAAATTCCCTTTCCCTTTGTTTGCCCATTTGAACACTTCTCTTAACAAAGGACCTGTTAAAAAAACTTAACACCTCTGCCTTCAGGCAAGGAGAGATAAGATATGCATCTATCTACCTCCAGCTCGGCTTTCCAAGCAGCTAGAAGGAAAAAAAAATCTCACTGGCTTTTGGGTTTAAAATGATCCCACCACTCTACCACCATGTCAAGGCTGGATCCCCACTTTGAACTTTAGGGTACAAATGTAGGGGCCTGCATGAAAACTTCTAAGCTTAACTACCAGCTTAGCTCTAGTTCCGCTGCCACCATTTCAATTTTTCCCTTTCTGAGAAGCCTTGAAAAACCTTCACCAATTCCCTGGTGAATACAGATCCAAACCCCTTGGATTTTAAAACAAGGAGAAATTAACCATCCCCCCTCCTTCCTCCCACCAACTCCTGGTGAACACAGATCCAATCCCCTTGGATCTAAAACAAGGAGAAATTAACCATTCCCCTCCTTCCTCCCACCAACTCCTGGTGAATCAAGATCCAAACCCCTTGGATCTTAAAACAAGGAAAAATCAATCAGGTTCTTAAAAAGAAGGTTTTTAATTAAAGAAAAAGGTAAAAATTATCTCTGTAAAATCAGTATGGAAATTAACCTTACAGGGTAATCAAACTTAAAGAGCTCAGAGGACTCCCCTCTAGTTTTAGGTTCAAAGTACAGCAAACAAAGATAACCACTCTAGTAAAAGGTACATTTACAAGTTGAGAAAACAAAGGAAAACTAACACGCCTTGCCTGGCTATTTACTTACAAGTTTGAAATAGGAGAGACTTGTTTAGAAAGATGTGGAGAACCTGGATTGATGTCTGGTCCCTCTCAGTCCCGAGAACGAACACACTCCCAAACAAAGAACACAAACAACAACCTTCCCCCCCCCCCCAAGATTTGAAAGTATCTTGTCCCCTTATTGGTCCTTTAGGTCAGATGCCAGCCAGGTTACCTGAGCTTCTTAACCCTTTACAGGGAAAAGGATTTTGGAGTCTCTGGCCAGGAGGGATTTTATAGTACTGTACACAGGACAGCTGTTACCCTTCCCTTTATAGTTATGACAGGGGTATTGGTTTTCATAACCATTCATCCCCATAACGAGTGGCACTGGTAGTGATACTGGGAAACTGGAGTGTCTAAGGGAATTGCTGGTGTGACTTGTGGTTAGCCAGTGGAGAAAAACCAAAGTCCTCTCTGTCTGGCTGGTTTGGTTTGCCTTAGAGGTGGGAAGACCCCAGCCCTGGGCTGTAAGTGCCCCGCTTGAAGCGATTTGTCCTGAACTCGCACTCTCCGTTGGGTCCCGCCAGAATCGCCTCGTCACAGCCTGGCTGAGAATTCCTAGCAGCAACAACTGAAGGGCAACACAGTCAGACTCCCCAATAGGCAGCGTTGGTTCTAGGAGCCCTGGCCAGGGTGTTCTCCTGGGTTCGATGGTAACCCTGCCCCACCGTGCAGGCTGGGGCAAGTCACGGAGCTCTCTGGGCTTCAGTTTCCCCAGGTGTCCAATGGGTAGAATTCCTACCTCCCAGGAGGGCGGTGGAGCTTCATTAATCAGGGGGAGTAAATGATGCCAAGAGCCTCCTACCCAGGGGACGTAGAAATGAATTCTGCCAGAGATCTCCCTAGGCCAATCTAATTCACGGGGGAGGCACTCAGGTCTGTGGGGATGGGCAACAGGATCAGAGCTTGGGAGAGACAGAGAGAAAAGTGCAAAGCCAAATTCCCAGTTTGACTTTTTCTGTACTCTCCTGCAGCTTCACCTCCTCTGACTCCACCTGGGTCTCAGCTGCTTTCTTCTTCAGGGACAAGTGCGTCCACCTTCTTGGTGAGGAAACTGTTCTCTCCTCATCGCTATCTGCCATCGAGGTGTCAGATTGGCTACAGACACAGAGTCTTTTCATGCCTGATAGGATGGTCCATGAGAATTTGCTTCTCTGGGGCTTCTCTGGCAAGGCCTGTTCTTGCTGGCTGAGGACAGAGCATGCCTCAATTGCTGCAGGTTGGACGAACACTTTGTGCACGTAGATCTCTCTCTGCAACCTAGAGGCGAGTCTTTGGAAAAAGGAACGAAGCCTGGAGTAGAAAGAAGGAGGAAATGGGTTTTTCTGTCATTCTCTAAAGGAAGGGAATTAGTTTGCCCAGGATTCACAGATCCAAGAGACTGGTCTTTTGAATCCATCTGCGCCTCTAATAGCCAGCACTGGTTCATACAACCAAGAACATAAGCAACACAAGACCGCCCAGACTGGGTCAAACCAAAGGTCCATCTAGTCCAGTATCCTGTCTTCCGACAGTAGCCAGTGCCCCAGAGGGAATGAATGATTTAGTTGGGAATTGGTCCTGCTTTGAGCAGGGGGTTGGACTAGATGACCTCCTGAGGTCCCTTCCAACCCTGATATTCTATGATTCTATGAATGAACAGGGAATCGTCAAGTGATCCATTCCTGTTGCTCATTTCCGGCTCCTCGCAAACAGAGGTTAGGGACACCATCCCTATCCATCCAGGCTAATAGCCATTAATAGACCTCTCCTGCATAAATTTATCGAGGTCATTTTTGAAAGCTGTTATAGTCTTGGCCTTCACAACGTCCTCCAGCAAAGAGTTCCACTGGTTAACTGTGCGTCGTTTGAAAAAATACTTCCTTTTGTTTGTGTGAAACCTGCTGCTTATTAACAAAGACTTCAAAGGGGGCACTAGGATGTGAACCAAGGACCACTCGATCTGCAGTCAAACACTCTACCCCTGAACTCTACCCCAGCTGAAGGTGAAGACACATGGGACCATGGTGAAACAGGAATTCTTCTGGGGACGTTCTAGGGCCTGAGTTATGCAGGGGGTCAGACTAGATGATCAGGGCTGGCCTTAGAGCCGTTGAAACTATGAATTTATGAAGCTAAAGTTGGCTGTAACTGCTAGTGTGAAGGTTGCTGCTCCTCTCCAAGAGGAGATGCTTTGTCTGAGGTTTCCTTGGGGAGAGGCACCAGGATCCCTGTTCCCTCTTTCTCATAACCTTCCTTGGACAGAGCACATCACAGGTTCTCCCCTTTTGTTCTCTAACAGGAAACCTCCATCCACCAGATCTGTAATTCCTCCCATCCTAGCACAGTCGCTGGCTACATTTCCTAGCCTGACTCTCACCCCATGGATCTCACACCTCCTCTGCCATTGGGCAGACATTGAAACAACAAAGGTCAGTTTCTATTTTCTTTGGTCATTGCCTGAGTCTAGTTGCAAAACTGCTTCATTATTAACCCCACTCCTTTGTGCACAGAATGTTGGGACTCTGGGAACAGATAGGGCCAAGCTGAAAACCAATAAACCTCTGTTCCCAGAGAACCCAGGAAAAGGAACAAAAGATTGTCATCCAGAAGGTTTGAGGGTCTGGAAGGATGGATTAGCAGCTGCAAATATGTTGACTGATTTTAGTAGCATGGGGAAAATAACCAGTAAACTTTAAATGTAGAACTTCCCATACTATTTATAACATCCAGTCAGAAGTTGGGCCACCAACACAATAACAAAGAAATCACACCGAGACCCATGACAAATGTAGGCTACAGTTTAGTTAAACCCCGTTCCTGGAAAGGAATTGCAGGGGGGAATTTACACATCTATTGTATATAGCCCAATGGGGGCATAGTAGAATTTGTAGAGAGTTTTGAAGTCTATCTCCATGAGATTATTTCTGAGAGAACTGCCAAGATGACAGCCAGGGGATGGGAGTGGAGCCGTATCACTTTCAATAGCTTAAGATTTCTTTCTTCTGCATTATTTGATCTCATTTATGTGTGTTTCAGTCATGTAAATTCTGAGATAGATATTGTCTCAATACACATACATTAGCCAATCATTACATGAGACAAAAGGTTTAGATTCACAACTTGAAGGCAAGGAGTGTATTGAGGCAACTCCAAGGAAAATACTATTTATGGAGATATCAATCTAAATTCTACACGAGTTTTGTTATCTTCCCTTTAGGTTCTATCCATGGAAATTCACCCATACTCGTCTGCTGAAAGATCAAATAATGGAAATCTGCCTCCAGAGAACGTGGAAGGCTAACGCAGAAGGGGAACTGAAAGATGCCCACATTCAAATCAAAACGGGATGTTGAGAACTGACTGTTGCAACGCTGGCCCCCACCAGTCCCTAGGACAGGGGTGGCCAACCTGAGCCTGAGAAGGAGCCAGAATTTACCAATGAACATTGCCAAAGAGCCACAGGAATATGTCAGCAGCCCCCCATCCACTAACCCCCTCCAGCCCCCAGCACCTCCCGCCCACCGCCAGCCCCGCCAATCACCCGCAACAATCAGCTGTTTTGCAGTGCACAGGAGGCTCTGGTGAGGAGGGGGGAGGAGCGAGGGCATGGCAGGCTCGGGGGAAGGGGTTGGGGCCTTGGGGGAAGGGGTGGGGTGGTGGCAGGACCTGGGGCAGAGCAGGGGGTTGAGCAGTGAGCACCCCGCAGCATATTGGAAAGTTAGCAGCTGTAGCTCCAGCCTCGGAGTCAGCGCCTATGCACGGAGCCACAAAGTAACCTCTGAAGAACCGCATGTGGCTCCGGAGGCACAGGTTGGTCACCCCTGCCCTAGGAAAAGGAGACACCAACCTGTCATGTGCGATCTAATGAGCAGGAAAAGAATCTGGGAGCCTAGAGCACCCAGAAGGAAAAATTAGTGGGTGTTTAGCACCCACTGGCAGCGAAGCTCTGCCCTGCCCGCAGTGCATCTCGCCCGCCAGCGGCCCCACTGAGCAAGTCCTCCCGCTCCCTCCCAGCACTTCCTGCCCACTGCAAAACAGCTCTTTCATGGAATTCAGGATGGTCCGGGAGGGTAGGGGAGGAGCGGGGACATGGCATACTTGGGGGAGGAGATGGGGAAGAGGCGGGGTGGGGGTTGGGGAAAGGGGTGGGATAGAAGCGGGACGGGGGTGGAGCAGGGGCAAGAAGAGAGGGGGCCGGGGGTTAGAGGAAGAGGTTGATTTGGGGGTGCGGCCGGGGCAGAGCAGGGGCGGGAAAAGGTGGGGCGGAGCTTTGGGGAAGGGGTGGAGTGGGGGCGGGGCCTGAGGCAGAGCGGGAGTTGAGCACCCACTGGCCAGAGGGGAAGTCGGTGCCTACTGAGGGGATGGACAAAGGACTGATAGAATCATAGAATATCCGGGTTGGAAGGGACCTCAGGAGGTATCTAGTCTAACCCCCTGCTCATGGCAGGACCAATCCCCAACTAAATCATCCCAGCCAGGGCTTTGTGAAGCCTGACCTTAAAAATCTCTAAGCATGGAGATTCCACCACCTCCCTAGAGAACCCAGTCCAGTGCTTCACCACCCTCCTATTAGGAAATTGTGTTTCCTAATATCCAACCTAGACCTCCCCCACTGCAACTTGAGACCATTGCTCCTTGTTCTGTCATCTGCCACCACTGAGAACAGCCGAGCTCCATCCTCTTTGGAACCCCCCTTTCAGGTAGTTGAAAGCAGCTATCAAATCCCCCCTCACTCTTCTCTTCTGTAGACTAAATAAGCCCAGTTCCCTCAGCCAATCCTCATATGTCATATGCCCCAGCCCCCTAATCATTTTCCTTCCCCTCCGCTGGACTCTCTCCAATTTGTCCACATCCTTTCTGTAGTGAGGGGCCCCAAACTGGACACAATACTCCAGGCGTGGCCTCACCAGTGCCGAATAGAGGGGAATGATCACCTCCCTCGATCTGCTGGCAATGCTCCTACTAATGCAGCCCAATATGCCGTTAGCCTTCTTGGCAACAAGGGCACACTGCTGACTCAAATCCAGCTGCTTGTGCATTGTAATCCTCAGGTCCCTTTCTGCAGAACTGCTGCTTAGCCAGTCAGTCCCCAGCCTGTAGCGGGGCATGGGATTCTTCCGTCCAAAATGCAGGACTCTGCACAACCTCATCAGATTTTTTTTGGCCCAATCCAGTTTGTGTAGGTCACTCTGGACCCTATCCCTACCCTCCAGGGTATCTACCTCTCCCCCAAGCTTAGTGTCATCTGCGAACTTGATGAGGGTGCAATCCATGCCATCATCCAGATCATTAATGAAGATGTTGACTAAAACCAGCCCCAGGACTGACCCATGGGAAAGCAGGGGAGGGAGTGGAGGAGAGGAGGCACAGGGTGAGCGGAAGGGACTCCACAGAGCGGCAGTGTAGTGCAGGAGAGGGGGAACTCAGCCTAGCAGCGATGGGGGCTGGGAGAAGGGGCTAAGCAGATACAGGAAGAGATGGAGCACAGGAGCTGCCCCCCCCCCCAGCCCTGTGCTCCTCGCCGCACCCCCGTGCCGCCCCAGCCCTGGGCTCTCCCCCACCACACACCCTGCCACCCCAGCTCTGGGCTCCCCCCTACCCCTCCACCATTGCCCCCCACACACCTCCTGCCGCCCCAGCCCTGGGCTCTCCCCCCGCACCTGCATCTTCCTTCCGCCACAGCCCTGGGTCATTGGTAACTCGCTCCCAGGGCAGGTCATTCAGCAGGAATTTTGGATGTGCACAGAACACAGACAGGATTGGTTCCCATATGGTTACAGAACTGCAGTAAAGTGGAACAATTTTCAGCTTGTGTGATTGGAGGATATCTGGATGCATATTATAAGACTGTCCTACATAAATGAGGAAAAGTTGAGGTGCCTTTATTATTCTTTTGTTCCACTCTTTGATTCTATGGGGAATTTGCCAATGCAATATCACTGTCTTCCTTTTAAACAAACAAACAAACAAACAAACAAAAGGCAATGGCTGTTGAAAATAGCAATTCCAGTCCTAATAACCACTGGGAAGCATTTCTTGCTCAATTTTATCCTACTTTCTCTACAGCAAGTTACAGTGGATCAGTATATTTGATTTGGGAGAAATGAAGTAACAGCTGCCCAAACTGAGCTTGAGCACTCCTGAATTTTGAGGTATTCAAATCTGGAAGGCAGGTGCTGGGGACAGGAGGGCTGTAGCTCCACAGGGGAGCACGGCAGCATGTATGCAGCAGCGTGTCTGGCGCTGCGCTAAGCCAGACATACTGGTCTGAGTGGCACGGTAAGGGGGCTGGGGGGTTGGAGAAGGGGTAGGGGGCTCTGGGGGGGGCAGTCAAGGGACAGTGAGCGGGGGGGGTTGGATGGGTTGGAGGTTTGGGGGGGCAGTCAGGGGCAGGGAGAAGGGGGGGTTAGATGGGTCAGGGGTTTGGAGGGGCAGTCAGGGGGACAGGCAGCAGTTGGATAGGCATGGGAGTCCCAGGGGTTTGTCAGGGGACAGGTAGGGGGTGGGGTCCTAGAGGGGAAGTTGGGGGGGTCTCAGGAGGGGGCAGTTGGGGACAAGGAGAAGGGAGGCTTAGATAGGGGGTAGGGTCCCGGGAGGGGGCAATCAGGGGACAAGGACCAGTGGGGTTTAGATAGGGGGTGAGGTCCTGGGGGGCAGTTGGGGCAAGGGTCGGATGGGTTGGGGTTTCTGGGGGGGCAGTTGGAGGGAGTGGATGGTGGCAGGGTGGGGCTACCTTCCCTCCCCGTGGAGTGTCCTATTTTTTGAATGTTAAAATATGGTATCCCTACTCCCAGTGCAGCTCTCCATTCATAGCAGGCTGCAGTATGAGGTCTCAGCTTCCTCACTCCCTCCCCCTCTTTCCTGTTGGTAGTGGCCAAGGGAATGCTGGGAAATGTAGTTCTTTCCCTGCTCCTGGGCTGGCTCTATAGGCAGGGAGCTAACCAAGGAACTACAGCTCCCAGGGCCCCCTGCTGGTTCTCAGCTCCCAGGCTGGCTCCCTGCCGCCCCTGCAAATGGGCTGCCCCAAGCACCTGCTTGCTTTGCTGGTGCCTAGAGCCGCCCCGGCCCGGGAGCATGTAACAATGAGTAGATTTGTTTATGATTGGCATAGTCAGGAGGATTGAATTCCCCCTGTGATCCCTGAGGGCTGATGGAAGTCTTGGTTGTTGAAGGAAGGGTCTGTCCACCGAAGTGGGTGTATCGAAGGACCAAGCTGGTCACTGGATTTCCCACTTCAGTTCCAGGGACTGGTTAAGCAGCCAAAGCAGTTCTAGGGGTTTCTCCAGCAGCTCCTAGAAAAAGCAGAAGGAAGTGCATGCACAGCAGCAGCAATACCTGTGAGAGATCCTGCAAAGGGAAATCAACCCAGGGTCTGCTATGCCAATGGACAAAAAGAGCAGAGAAGGAGAGCGCGCCTGGGCTGTGCCGAGAAGGTTAGCCCAGGGAGAAGGGCATGAGAAAGTGTACAAGCATGGCCTAATACCAAGATGGGGACAAGAGTTCTTTGTTTTGGGTGCAGAGAAACAGGCCATATCAAAAGACAGGGCCCGCTTAGGAAATTGCTGAGTGGCAAAACGAGGGGCCAAAGCCCCAAGAAGGTAGAAAGAAAGGAGGTGTCCTCTGACACAAACCCACATGCGGCAGGCAAGGTGGAGGTGGCAGGGATGGCCGTGAACCTTGCAGACCCTCCACCAACACACCCTGTCGAGTGCTGCAAGGGGTGAAGGACGAAATGGTTGGCCCAGAGATGAAGCAGACTGAAGTAGGGACAAACACAAGGATGGAGCAGTCCATGGTGGGTTTTCAGACCCTGTGACAGGGTCTGCTTACCCCGCACTAGCCCAGACAGGGTTAAGCCCCTATTATTGACAGCGGAAGTCCCGCCTCCCCGGCGAGACTGGGTGTGCTCCAAGTGCTCTAGCAGTAGAAAGGGAGGAAGCCCAGCTTATTCTGGGCTGGAGGCTGCAGGGGAATGACCTGTCTGGGAAGCTCCTGCGAAGGGCCAGCCACAGCCCCTGACTGCGCCAGGATTCAGAGCCTCCCTGGGCCCACCTGCACCCCGGCGACTGGAGGAGCCACCGGAGGTGACCAGACCCACTGACCACAGAGAACCCAGCATCTCATGGGAGATCCCAATACAGACTCTGGTAGGAAGTGACTCAGGGAGGGTGACGGAGTGGTACCTCCCACCCAGGAAACCTCAGCATGTTTCGGTAGGCTGAGTCAGTGGCAAGTCGCTATGCTACTGTTAGGGCCCTGGGTTGGTGTCTGGTGGAGTTGGGGGCCCAGGCCCCGCTTCCGGGGCCACCACAACCCTTGGTGGGTGCCCCACCATTATAGACTCTGGCCGTTAGGCCCCACTGCCCCGCACCGAAGGGCGGCTTTATAGACTCTGGCCACTAGGCCCCGCTGCCCTGCACCGAAGGGTTTCTTTATAATCTCTGTGTGGGAGATTATGTTGCCCCTCTGTGGGGAATCCCTTCCTTGCAGATGGTGTGCTTTGGTTCCTGGACTCTGCCAGGAAGCCCAGCTCCCATCCCTAGCAGCTTGGCTGTTCCCTATCATGCTGTGCACCAGGCCCTCTGCAGAGAGCTGCTCTGGGCAAGGACTGCAGAGCCAGCTATCATCCTGGCCGGTGTAGCTCCAGGTTCCATAACCCTGACCCATGGTCTCCCTCCGCTGACAGGCTCTGAAGAAGGCCTGCCCAGAGACATGGATGACATGCTGAAGAGCTTGCTGACAGCAACCCCCAGCACAGACAAACTCCAGCACATCTTGGAGATGAGCAGAATGGGCAGGGGCAGCAGGACTTTTACCTTAGCCATGGGGAGGCCCGGAAATGAGCGACTGGATGATCCATGTTTCTATTGTGTCCTGCTGCCTGAGAGCCATTGGGCCACCGTGGTCAGGGCAGTCAGTGCAGAGCAGTGTTGGGGCCCTTCCTCCTTCAGGGACAGAGGGAAGGCGCTGGTGCTTGACAACAGGTCTCTGCCTGGTTCTGTTGAGCACTAACTCCAAGGCTCCAGGCAGGCTTGCAGAGTGAGAGCATCAGACCCCTGTGAGGTCCAGGAGAAGGTCCTCAGAGAAGAGCACTGGCTCCTTCCTAGGAAGCTGCTGAGATTCTCAAGGAGGGATTCATCTCTTCTCTCCCATGGACACAGAGGATTGTAAGGAGCAGGGCGTTGTCCTTTGTCCAACAGAGACCTGTCCTCGCTCTAGCCATTGATGGACCTATCCTCTATGAACTTACCTAATTCTTTGTTGAACCCTGTTATAGTCTTGGTCTTCACAACATCCTCTGGCAAGGAGTTCCACAGGTTGACTGTGCGTTGTGTAAACAAACAAATACTTCCTTTTTTTAGTTTTAAACCTGCTGCTTATTAATTTCATTTGGTGACCCCCAGTTCTTGAATGATGAGAAGGAGTAAATAACACTTCCTTATTTACTTTCTCCACACCAGTCATCATTTTATAGACCTCTATCATATCCCCCCTTAGTCGTCTCTTTTCTAAGCTGAAAAGTCCCTGTCTTCTTAATCTTTCCTCATTTGGCCGCTGTTCCATACCCCTAATAATTTTTGTTGCCCTTTTCTGAACCCAATTCCATTATATCTTTCAAAGACGGGGAGACCACATCTGCACACAGTGGGAGTACCATGAATTTATAGAGAGGCAATATGATATTTTCTGTCTTATCTATCCCTTTCTTAATGATTCCCAACATTTTGTTCAAATTTGTTGACTGCCACTGCACACTGAGTGGATGTTTTCAGAGAACTATCCACAATGACTCCAAGATCTCTTTCTTGAGTGATAACAGCTCACAGGAGCAGCCACACTCCAGCACTCCACCTGGCAGCCTGCTGAAAATTGCTTAGCGAGGACCCATGAAGTTCAGCCCCAGTTTAAGGCTCCACTCCTGAGGTCCTATTGGAGGAGTCCCAGAGAAGCTAATTGGCCCCTGGCCCTGCTTAAGGCAGCAGCAGGAACAGGAAGCTGACTGAACACCAGGACTGCTCCCTGTTCTGGACCGTGCGCTGCCCCTTTTTGCTGCCGCTCCCCTGGCTTGATTTCCTGGCATCTGATTTGTGGTTGTGTGTATTATCCACCAGGCAAAGTATTAACAACTTCAACAGAACTTTATTTACAGTGCAAGTCTCTTCTCCAAGCTGAAGCTGCACCCTCTGTAACTCTCCCAGCCTCCTCAACTCCGCCCCCTCCTTCCTGTTTCCTGTCCTTTCAGACCCCCCAACAGCCAGTGCTCCCAGTTCTAATAATTACAAGCAGCATCTAAACACCACATTGTGATCACAAGTTTCTTTTGCTTCTGATCTTCCAGTATCCTGACCGAGCTGACTCTCGACTCCTGTCATGTGAGTGTGGACTCTGGCTCTGACCAGTAGGTCTGGCTGCCCTTGACCCAGCTGTGACATTGACTTTTGTACAATTTCTCCAATGCCCTTTTCTGCTCTCCAGCAAGATACACCAGTACCTTGCCTCCCAAAGTCCTAGTTGCCGGCTATTCAAGGGTGAGAGGGGTAGTGCTTGTATTTCCCCCACCCCCAGCCCAGCGGCTTTTCCTATGGGAATCTCCCTAGAGCAGAGGAGAAATGTGCTCTTCTCTTAGGATCAGTCCCAGCAGTAATTCCACCCACCCTGGCCTCAGCTCAGCTACTGTGTTTACCTGGGATCAGGGACCAATTTTGAAGCCCTTACTGTTAGAGGTGGGAGCAGAGCCTGAAGCTCCAGCAGTTTTCACCAAAGCACACCATCCAGTCTTTCTGTGGTCTGACTAGGGCTCCCCATCCATCTTGGAGCTGAACACCAGATGGGAGCTGATCAGGGCCAGCTCCAGGCACCAGCCGAGCAAGCTCGTGCTTGGGGCAGCAGATTCTAAGGGGCGGCATTCCGTCCGCCTTTTTTTTTTTCTTTTTCGTTTTGGTTTGCCGCTCCAGCCACCCTGTAGGGGGCGGCGGCGTGGAGGAGGGGAGTGCCCTGCAGCAAACTCGGCAGGGCAGCCCGCGTCCTTCCCTCCCAGCCGACTGGAGTGGCGCAGAGCCCTCCCGGCAGGTGGCGCGGCAGGAAGGGCCGCGTGGTGAGTGCCCCGCTGAAGCCCTGGCCGCCCCACTTCTGTCTCTCCCCCCCACTCCCTCTCCTTCCCCTCCCCGCTAGACCAAGCGTGCACTCTGCTGCACGTCTGCAGCACAGGGAATCCTCCTGCACCCTGGCTCCGGCTGCCCTGCCGTTTTGGGGTTTTTTTTTTCTGCTTTGCTGCTCCGGCCACCCCACAGGTGGTTTTTGTGTGTGTGTGTGTGTGCTTTGCCGCTCTGGCCACCCTGCAGGGGTGTGTGTGGGGGCGTGCGCGCTTGGCCGGTCCGCAGGTGTGGTTTTTTTTTTTTTTTTTGCTTCGCTACTCCGCCCACACCCCCCCGCAGGTTTTTTTGTTTTTTGCTTGGGGTTGCAAAAAAGCCAGAGCCGGCCCTGGAGCTGATAGATTGTCCTTGGTGGGCCATGTTCTTGTGTGTGATGGTGCTGTGTGCCAGAGAGGGCCAGGAGCAGATGCACCACGCATGGCCAGGACCGGGCTAAACAGCCTGTAATGCTAGGTGAGTCAACCATGGCCACATATAGACACCTTGGGCATCCATGGGGACTGAATCTGGGTGCTTCACTGCTAAGAGCACAACTCACCCCAGTTTGAGTCATTACGGTAGTGACCCCTGCCAGCCCCTCTGAGGGGGGTCCGTATTGTCTCTCTAAGCTGGCGCACTGGGATGGAAAGCAATTGGCTGCAAGGTCACACACAAGGTCATGCCAGAGGCAGGAACGAAGCATGGTACTGATACCAGTCCAGCTCCAACCACTAGATACCACCCACTTCCAAAGCCAGAGAACCCAGGAGCCCTGACTTGGACAGCTAGGCCTTAAATGACAAGACCAACCCCCCTCCCACTCAGGAAGCCATAGAAGGGACCATCTGCTGAGCTCCCCTTTGCAATGCTGCTGTCAGAGACCATTGCTAGTGGATGCCAAGTGACTGAGCAGGGAACTCCTTGAGAGACTCCTAGAGACTTGCAGGTGTTTCACTGTGACCCTCTGGGAGCCATGGAAAGAGCGCTGCATTGAAGAGACTCTCCTGCTCTAACAAAGGGTTTCTGTTCTCCTAACTAGTCAGCCAGTGAGGCCAGTTTGCAGAATGTGGAAGAGCTGTTTGGCGATGGGTTGAAGGATTCACTGTGTAGATGGCAGCAGCTGCAGTGCCTGGGGTGTCCATGGGCCAAGCCTCCACTCCTGACACTCCAAGCTAATTTCCCACTGCTCTCAGTGGGGCTTTGGCTTTAGCTGCTGGGCCTGCGTGCCTAGACAGAAGACTCAGGTATTTCCACAGGTTGCTCAATGGCAAATGCAGCCACCCAAAGAAGTGAAGAAGAATGGAAATGAAAGAGCAAAGCTGGACCATCCGCTGAGCTGCTGCAATCAAGTGAGCAGAGCCGGGGAGAGAAGAGGGAGAACTCGAAGGTAGCTGGCAGCAGTAGGGAGGAAAAGCCAGGAGAGTAGAAATAAAGAGTTAATGATGCGGGCTTTGTCTTGTGTGGTGAAGGGTTGAAAACGGGTCTCTACTATCACACTAAACTTTGAAATAGCCGTGTGTGATGAAAGGGCAGGACTATAAAGGGAAGAGGTAACTCTAGGGGCTTGAATTCCCAGATCCTGTCGCTATTGCGTGCTTCTACCAGCCGATCTCAACCCAACAAATCCCTGAGGTGGTAGCAGTAGTGAGCTCTTGTCCTCTTTTTCTGGACTAGCCACCAGAAAAAGAACACGATACATGTGGCCAAGGAAATAGAGAGGCATGGGGGTCACTTGCAGTGTTGCCTGTTAACATGGCTCTTGTGGGGGAGCACCGCAGGTTATATTAGACTAGGTAGGAGCCACATGTCTCCAAACCTGCACATCCCGAGACTCCAGAGACCTCTCTCCAGATCCCAGAGTTTCCTCAGAGTCCTAAGGAGCCAGATGGAATCTGGCCTCTCCCCTCTCCCCCCCGCCCCCCAGCTCAGCAGTCCAGAAAAAGCTATTTGTAGACATGTTGTGTGTCCTCTGCCACACTCACCTGTTGCTGACTAATGCAGTCACAGAGTCCAGGCTCAGTGTCATGCATTCCTCTGGGCTGTGACAAGCAGGAGGACGTGAGCTGCAATGGATCCCCCTGTGCATTGGCTGAGTGGGTAACCTCTCTACTGCCATATCTGGTTTCCAGCCCACACGCACTAAGGAGGAGGGTGAGGGACTTACCCCAAAAGTGGGTGTGGGAAGAAGCAGAGTGAAGAGGTGATCAGAGAACCATCCCATAGCATTCCTCCTAGAGTCACTCCAACAACCCCCTGGCTCCTTCCTGCCGTAGGCCACAGCCCCTAGGTTCCATAGGGAATTTCTGAATTAACCCTCTAGAAAGCTGCCTCTGGCTCTACAAGCTCTCACACAGCCCTGTCACCAGAGGTAAGGAATAAGGTCCTGCCCCCCGCAACTGCTTGGGGGAATCCGCTCAGAGAAATCAGTGCAGGGCTTTATGCATCTCTACAAACAGATCACTTTGTGTGGTGTTGTTAAGAAGCTGCACACTCCTTGGCAGCTCTTTTTAGAGCAACATTAACTCCCACAGGGATTTCTGCTCTAAATGCTCTGGGCCTGAGGGAAAGATTCTGTGGAAAACAGGCCTTTCCCTTGCTCCAATCCAGGCTCTGCTGTTCTGATGCTGCAGAGCCGATAGGGAAGGTGTGAGGGTTCCTGGGCAGCATGGTTCTCTTTCTTTCCCGGTACTTTCCAATGGAGGGAAGAAAGGGAGACATGAGATGGAGTCTCTCCCTGGCTTACAGATAACCCATTCTGCAGTAACACAAGTGTGGACTCAGGGGAATGCTGTGCTGCGGAGCATGTGCCCTGCAAGATATCACTCATGAAGGGAAGCAACACTGCTCTTGGCACTGGAATCTGGGCAATAAGGAAGAGAAGTTGGAAATTCTCCCTGGGGAGGGGAAATGGGGAAACCCAGTGGGATGATGTGTATGACTGGAATGTTCGTGTCGCTGTGACGTTCCCTTCTGGTGTTATCTGGACCAGTGATATACTAGGCCACTCCAATCCTTGACTCTGGGAGCCAGCCTTACCCTGCTCTGCTGTGAAAACCCCACTCCTGGGCTTTTCACCCACAGCCTCTCGCATGTAAGCTGCTCCCAGCTACTCGCAAGCGAATGACACCAGCCAATATCTCCGGTCCCAGACGCAACCCTAGAAACCTCCATCTTGCAGTGTCCAGTTATGCCCACTGGATGCTGCAAGGTTATATAAGTTCGTCAATTTAACAAAGAAATTGATATGCACCAGGCTTGCTATCACAAGGGGAGCCTCCGACACACTTCAAACCAAACACACTGCTTCACGTAGAATAAACAAACAGATTTATTAACTATAAGTGATTATAAGTCAAAGCATAACAAGTCAGATTTGGTCAAATGAAATAAAAGCAAAACGCTGATCTTAACACTTTCAATGTCCTTAAAAATGCTTCTCACCACAGGCTGGCTGATTACTTTTCAGTCAGGCTCTCCCCTTTGATCAACATTTCAGTTGCTTGATGGTAGTGGTGTCTGTAGATGTAGGTGGAAGAGAGAGAGCATGGCCTTTCTTTCCTTCTGACTTTGCTCCCCGTCCCCTTCAGAGTCAGGTGAGCATTACCTCATCGCAGTCCCAACCTGCCTAAAGGAACAGGGTGACTCCCTCGAGGGTCTAATAACAGATTATTTTGTTGCTGCCTGCCTAAGCCAGTTTCCATTGTTCCTGTGAGGCTGGGCTGGAGCTATCTCTAGACCAGATCCTGCATTCCCTGGGCACTCTAATTCCCTTTGGCTTTGGGAGGTGCACAAGGAAAGTAGGTGCAGGTCTGAAAAACAAATTCATATTCCCCCAGCAACACCAAAACCACAGCAGTACTCAGAAATTCGAAAGCCACTAACAGTGGGGAAACCTCGGGAAAAGTTCCCCAAAGCCCTAGCTACAAAATAAAATATTGATCATTATTAATGCAGTTTGTTAAAGAACAAAGGCCCAGTGAGGAATCAACTGCAGGAGACATAAGCCATTCAAAACTACATAAAGTACAGTGAATATGATCCAGGCGTAAATCAACATCTCTTCATTTCCATGGCATTAGCATGATTTACACCCGCTGAGAATCTGGCCCATTATGTGTTTGCACATGTTTGATGGGAGGTTGGATTGGTAAACAAAAGCACAATGTTGTCAAGGGGGTAATAATTACTAGGAAATTACTAGTTCTAAAATACATGGCTGGCAATGTGCTCCCTTGCCTCTCTTAACAGCTGTATGGAACTAACAAATCTTAAAAAAAGGCAACATATCAGTGAAATCAGTCGGGGGGAGGGTCAAAAGTTATCCAAAAAAACTGTTTTTTGATGGAAACAGGTTTTCAACTAATAAACATTTTTCACAAAAAGGATCTGCTTTCTGTGGAAAAACTCAAATACTGCAAACTCAAAAGATTTTGGCCCCAAAACAGATGATTTTGGGCGTGGATCAAATTTTGGGAGGGGTTTCAGCTGAAAATTATCAGGTTTTGAATTTTTGCAGGAAAAAATATCAAAATTTTCTGCAAGAAGAAAACCAGCCCATTTTTCTTTCAGACAGGGCTGGCTCTGCCCAAGTGCTGGCAAAGTCCACAGTTCCCACTGACTTCAATACGACAGTGGGCACTCAACTCTGGAAAAATCAAGCCCTTAGAGCTGCTCCTAGAGCGGGGAACTGTATCTAAACCCGCTACGGTTTTCTAGCCATGTATTTTTTTAATGAGAAAATAAAAACATTTGCAAGGAAGGGAGCTTGCAGGGACCGCCCCACGAGCCCTGAGCTCAGCGTTACGCGGGGGCTCGCTGTCTGCCAGGGAACTGAGTCTTTGAGTTCACTTGGCTGCTGCCAGGGGGACGGGACAGCTCCTCTGCACTGGGCATCTCTGGAGCTGCAGGCGCCTGGCGTGGCCTTGGGGCTCTGGCTGCCCCTGGCTCCCGGCTCTGCCTGGCCCTGGGGCTCTGGCTGCCCCTGTGTTCTCCACACGTTGGGTGGCCCCCGCTCACCTTGAAGCCTGGCGGCTCCCGCAGGTCCCACCGGCAGGCACAGCAGCAGGATGCCCATGATGCCGGTCACCTTCCTGGCCATGGTGTTCAGTCCCCGCAGGACTGGAGCCCGCCGGGCTGGGGCTGGGGCTGCGGCTGGGGGCTGCTGCATTAGCAGGCGGGGCTTCCTCCTCCTTCCTGGTGCGCTGCCCGGGGCCTGAGATGGGCCAGGAGCCCGGATGCTGCGGCAGGGGGCACAGGTGATCGGCCCATGGCTCCTCCTCCCGGGACTGCTGCAGCGTCGGTGTTTGACACAGGCCATTGGAAATTGGAAAGGTGCAGGAAAGAGCCACAAATACGATCCAAGGGGCTGGAGAAAATGTCTGATGGGGAGAGATTTACAGAGCTGAATCTATTGAATATCACAAAAAGAAGATCAGAAGTGACTTGATTACAGAGCATAAATACCATCCCAGGGAGAGACTCCCGGGTACTAAAAGGCTCTTTAGCCCAGCAGAGACCACCAGAACAAAAACCAATGGCTGGAAGTTAGAGCCAGACTAATTCAAATGAGAAATAAGCATATACACTGACTTTTATTTTTCCTGGTGGGTGCTCCATCCTCACTGCACCCCAAGGCCCCCCCACTCCACCTCCTCCCTCGAGGCCCCGCCATCACTCTGCCTCTTCCTGCCTCTGCTCTGCCCTCTCCTCCGAGGCCCCATGCCAGCTGCCAAACAGCTGAATGGTAGCCCAGCTGTGACTGGTGGGTGTTGACCACCCCTGCTATTTTTTTCCATGGGTGCTTGAGCCCTGGAGCACCAATGGAGTCAGTGCCTATGCCTGATTCTCTTCTCACTTGTAGCCGTGTAAATCAGGAGCAACCCTAAGGAAATCAGTTAATGAACCCCAGCAGTTCACCAGCCTGGGAAGAGCCTAATGAGTGGCTGTGGTTCAATAACAGATATAAACCCAATCTGACAAGCCAGAGAAGGCACGTCAGACTGGCAGTGCCAGCAGGAATCTGAAACACACTTCTTGAGTTGAAGAGGGTACTCAGCAGGGGTAAGGCTGACTGGCATAGCTATACTGGCAAAGACGCTATAGTGTAAACAAGACCTGCATTAACCACGTTTTCAGGCAGTTAATTTCCCTTGTTTCCTGAGGAAGTGGTGTTAGTGAGGGGGCATGATTGGAGGGCACCTGTGGGAGGGGAATGATCTGCCACTTTAGCTACCAGCTCTGAGCAGAGCAGCTTGGCACGCACAGAATTGGGGAAAGGCAGTGGCAGTGAGTCTGCATGCCCCCCACCCCCAAACTGCACCCATGGTGGAACTCCCCATCCCCCCCCAACACTGCAGCATCACCACCCCCGCCAGGCTCCCTCTGCCTGAAACAGGACTCACCTAGTGGTGCCTGCAGTTGGCACTGGCTGGGAGCTGGAGCTTGCCCAGGAGATCTAGGTAGCAGGCGGGGCGACCCAGGGGAGCAGGGTCTCACCACTGCTGATCAGACTGGGTTTTTGCAGAGCAGAGGGAGCCTGGTGCTCCCCCCTTACCCACCTCTAACCCTAGTTGGAGCAGTGGAGCAGCTCCCTGAGGCTGCTGGAGGAGGAGCCCCACCCTCCACCGAAGTCTGACTCAGGCCTGGGTCAGCCTTTGCTGCAGCAAGCCCAGGGGGGCTACAAAAGTTGAACAGCTAATAGGTGATTAATGCAGCCATCTACCAGCTGATCGGTGGGGGTGGGGCTACTTATCCCTGGCTGGGGCTGCAGCTCTATTGCTGGTGGGTGTTAAGCACCCGCTAATTTTTTTCACTGAGTTCTCCAGCTCTGGAGCACCCATGCAGTTGGCACCTATGGAAATAAGGCCCAACATTATGACAGTGGGGGGTGATTAACCACTAGAACAACCGGCCAATGGAAGCATTTGATTACCCAGATTCTGATTCCTCCAGATCCAACCTGGAAGCCCTGCTGGAAGGTGCTTTCGCCAAACATAAGTCATTGGGTCAATATAGGGGTAACTGGGAGAAATTCTCTGACCTGTGCTATACAGGGGGTCAAAGTCAATGTTCTAATGTTCCCCTCTGGCCTTCAAATCTCTGGACCTATGAAGCTGCTGCCAGGCAGCACTAGGTATGACGGCTTGAGTGTGTGCCAGGCGCTGGGAACAGGCCTGCTCAGTGCATGGCACAGGCCCACATTGCAGAGACTGGGGTGTGGAGCTGAGAACAGAGAGAACTGTCATTGTAGGCTGTGTTCAGGATGGGATTGGAAGGGACAACAGGTGTCTGGAGTTGCCCGTGTCTGGGGTCTTGGACAGACAGCAGAGGGGAAGCTGTGTGTGGTGTACATTGCCCTGGTACAGTTTCCAGTAGCAGGGAAGGGAGAGAGATGAGGAGCCAGAGAGGGTTTCTGGAGGCAGGTTGGGTGGGGACTGTGAACCTGGGACAACAGGGGGTGTTTTCATCAGAAGGATGTGAGTTGTGTCAGGTCCTTCCAGAAAGATCCAGACTGCTGACCCCAGCTTTGTGACCTGGGATCTTTCTGTGTGGGACACAATTCCTCATTTCTCAGTCTAGTCATCTAGACATCTGAATTCCCATCACAATTAAAAACAGACTGTGTCTCCTGTTCATAGAATCATAGAAGATTGGGGTTGGAAGAGACCTCAGTAGGTCATCTAGTCCAACCCCCTGCTCAAAGCAGGACCAACACCAACTAAATCATCGGAGCCAGGGCTTTGTCAAGCTGGGCCTTAAAAACTTCTAAGGATGGAGATTCCACCACGTCCCTAGGTAACCCATTCCAGTGCTTCACCAACTTCCTAGTGAAATAGTGTTTCCTAATATCCAACCTAGACAGGCAGGAGTATAAAAAATATTGCTCGAGCATGCAGGGATGTAATCAGAAAGGCCAAAACACAACTGGAGTTGCAGCTATCATGAGATGTGAAGGGTAACAAGAAGGATTTCTACAGGTATATTAGCAACATGAAAAAGGTCAGGGAAAGTGTGGGACCCTTAATGAATGGTGGAGGCAACCTAGTGACAGATGATGTGGAAAAAGCTGAAGAACTCAATGTTTTTTTTGACTTGGTCTTAGCAGACAAGGTCAGCTCCCAGACAGCTATCCTGGGCAAAACAGTATGAGGAGGAGGTGAGCAGCCCTCAGTGGTGAAAGAACAGGTTAAGGACTATTTAGTCGATTTAGTTGGTGTTGGTCCTGCTTTGAGCAGGGGGTTGGACTAGATGACCTCCTGAGGTCTCTTCTAACCCTAATCGTCTCTGATTCTATGATTGTTTTTCTATTTTTTCCAGTCATCCTCCACCCCTTTCTAGTCAATGTCATTTTACTGGTGCCAGGGGCAGTGTCTTCATGTGACCAGACCAGGCTCCACACTGAGATTTCTGGGATTACACTCGGCTGTTTGCAGACTATGAATAGTGTCATGATACAAATCACTCACCTATATTACCATCATAACTGGAACTGGTATCACAGATCCTAGTGAGTGCTCCTTCCTGGCTACCCGCTAAGGCTGCTGTCAGGGCCGGCTCCAGGTTTTTTGCTGCCCCAAGCAAAAAAAAAAACAAAACAACCGGAGAGCCACCGCCGAAGCAAAAAAAAAAAAAAAAAAAAAATCTACACAAAAACCCCCGGAATGCCGCCCCTTGAAAAGTGCCGCCCCAAGCACATGCTTGGAATGCTGGTGCCTAGAGCCGGCCCTGGCTCTGTATTCCCAGGGGTGTTTCAAGCTCATGGAGCATGAGCAGAGTCCAATCACACCCCCAGTTTTGGGGTCCTTGGCGCAGTCTCTTGCCACTTAGGACTTGGTCAGATAAAAGAAAGACTTTGAAGCTTCTCCATTCTGATTCTCCTTCCATATGTTTGTGTCCTTCCAGCATCCAGCGAGTCTCCTTTTGAGCCTCCAAGGAGAGGCATGTGTGTAGTAAAGGTTGGCTTTTCAGCCTGGATTATCACACACACATCGCCAGAGGAGCAGAGGGGAGTGAAAAAGTCAACAGACAGATTGGAAACATTGTTTGTTGATGTTTTTTAACTCTCATGGTTTGTGGGGCCAATCTGATGGTTTTTTAGGATCTGACTCATGATTTTTGATCTCTGAGGCTGACAGTCCTGCCCCAGTGTGTCAGAAGTGAGTGAAATCTGCTCTCCAAAGCAGGAGTAAAGGAAGAAAATGGCCAGAGTGGTGAGTGAGTGGGGACAGTGGCGACTCAGGGTGGAGAGCTGTAGGAGCTGCAGCAGGAGGAGGCAGAGTCGTGTCTCAGCGCAGCACTGCAGTCCCTAGTGCAAACGGCTCTGCGACAGAAATGTGATTGTGGCAAATCAGGCAGCTGGTCTTGCTGGAAGCAGAGATTTGAGCAATTCCAGACGACTGCTGGTTTAATAGAGGAAGCCCAAGAATACCAGGTAAATGCCTGGCCATTTGCCATGGGTGATGCTGCTGATGACATCCTGTGTGCCAGACTCCTCACTCTGAGGAGAGGAAAGACTACGCCAAAGGGAAAGAGGTGTTTAAGGCCCATTTCCTGGGCACATAGAATGTTATCTAGGAAAAGGCCAGTTTGAATAGCAGGTGCCAGGAACCAGAGGAAACAGCTGAGATTTTCATTACTGCAGTTCATAGTCTGGCTGAACGTTGGAAATATGGAACATTTAAAGATGAACTAATAGGAGATGGGCTAGTTATAGGGTGACCAGACGTCCCGATTTTATCGGGACCGTCCCGATATTTCCTTGTTTGTCCCGCGTCCCGACCGACATGCGGTCGGGACAACCGGACAAACAAGGAAATGCCCCGGAGCCTGGAGCCCGGAAGTGCTCGCACCCCCCCCCGCCCCGACTCCGCCCCCTCCTCCCCTGATTGGCTCCCTCCCCGAATCCCCGCCTCTTCCCCGGGCTCACCATTCCTCCCCCCTACGCAAGCGCTGGAGGGAGGCCCGGGAGACTCAGGGGAAGCGCGGGACCAGGGTGAGTAAGAGTCCGGCCTGGCCCCGAGCAGGCAGGACTCAGTCGGGTGGTAGGGAGAGGAGGGGGGCGGCCCGCGGGGCCAGGCGGCGGCTGTTGTTCTCCCCCCCTGGGCAGCGGGACACAGGAGCAGCTGCTGCTGCAGCTCCTACTGCCGCGGGGGAGGAAGCGGCCATGGCGCTCGGCGGCTGTGGCGCCCCCGAACCCCCCGAGCCGGGGCCTGCTGCGGGGACCCAGCAGCGCGCACGCTGGGCCCAGCCCCTGGCCAGTCGCGTCTGGGCTGCTGCCCAGCTGGTGCTATCCCGCGGCGGCCCCGGGGCGGAGGCATCGGCAGCCCAGCCCCGTTCGTTCCCCTGCGGGACCCGAGCGGGACGGGGGGGCTGGGGCCTGCTGCCCCCACTCCGGGGCCGCCGCGGGATAGCACCAGCTGGGCAGCAGCCCAGACGCGACTGGCCAGGGGCTGGGCCCAGCGTGCGCGCTGCTGGGTTCCCGCAGCAGGCCCGGGCTCGGGGGCTTCGGAGGCGCCAGAGCCGCGGAGCGCCATGGCTGCTTCCTCCCCCGCGGCAGTGGGAGCTGCAGCAGCGGCTGCTCCCGAGTCCCGCTGGCCGGGGGTGAGAACAGCCACCGCCTGGCCCCGCGGGCCGCCCCCCTCCTCGCCCTACCACCCAACTGAGTCCTGCCTGCTCGGGGCCAGGCCGGACTCTCACTACCCCGGCCCCGCGCTTCCCCTGAGTCTCCCGGGCCTCCCTCCAGCGCTTGCGGAGGAAGGGTTTTTTTTTTTTTGGCCCCGCCCCCCCCCACATCCCCCCCACGTCACACCCCCCCCCGCGTCCCGATATTTGTCTTTGGTGATCTGGTCACCCTAGCTAGTTATAAGAGACACTGACTGATCAACACAGCTTCAGTTAGACCCAGACTGCACACCAGCAAGTGTGATAGCAAAAGTGAGAATGGTGATGTAAGCAGAGTCTGAATGAATGAGCTCTTCTCTGATTTCTAGTGATGAGCTGGAACAGGAGTAGTCAATTATTTTTTGTCAAGGGCCAAATTTCTTGGTCAAGGTATAGTCAAGGTCCAGACTCCGGAGAAAATAATAAAGACATTATAACAACAATGATAATTATAAGATTTTGGGTCTGTTCAAAAACATCTGGTGGTCCGGATTTGGCCCGCCATCATCTGCCCATTGACTGCTCCTGGGGGGAAAAGACTTCAGGAGCAGATTGTATTTGCACAGACACACCTACACTGCCTAGGCATGCAGCAGAGGGAGCTGCTCTGCCAAAATGATCAGTTTTGGCTGGTTTTGGGTTACAAATCACTCTAGTATTTGAGTGGAAGGGCAATGAAATGTTGTTATCCTGAGTGTGTGAGCAAAGGGCATCAGAACTGTGATTTGCAGGCCCCTGACTGAGTGGGTCACGCAGGGATTCTCACTTGCTAAGCAGGGGGTAGAGTTGCCAAATCCCAGTGAAAGAGAGACAAGGGTGGAGGCGGGAATTCTTTTCTGGTGGTGTGGGCTCTGGCTAAGAGTGGTCTCTCCCTTGTTTAAAGACAGAGCTGGTTAGTCTCAGTGGTGAGCCCTTGTTTTGTTCCGTGGTCACTACCCCTGCAATCACTGCTAACCAGCTGTAGGTGCTGAGCCTTAGACCTGGTGTGGGGCCATGTTACAGTGAAAGGGACTGTCCAGCCTGCACCAGCAGGGAGGTTCCCCACTACTGGCTGAAATCCCTGAGAGCTGGGTAAGTGACAGAACCTCTGAATGTGGCAGCGGAGAAAGTGGTGGCAGCAGCGGGCCATGACAAAAATGGGTGGAGCAGCAGAGTGAACAACAGCAGTGGTGGGTGACAGCAGCGAGTGAATGCTAGCAACTGTGAGCCAATTGCAGAGGCAGCAGCTGAAGCATTGCTCAATGCCTCCCCCCACACCCATGGTGGGAGGTTGTAACGGGGTCCCTGAGGTGTAACGTGGACTGTGGGACTGCTGAGCCCTCCAACCCCACCTGCCTGGGCCGTCCCTCACACTGCGGTGCTAATGTCAAGCTACAAGCCTCGGACAGGCCCTGCACTCACACAGCCATCCACAGGCAGGGACACACCTGTTACCCGAAATTGGGTCAGCTAGTGAGCTTAGGGAGGACTAATGACCCACCAGAGTTTGGCAGAAAGCAGTACGTTTATTATATTGATAGCTAAGCTCAAAATAGAGGGTGGTGTCACATTCACACTTGCATACTCATGCTCCCAGGACAGACATGGCACTGGAGATGTCAGGATCCTTCAACGTAAGTGTCCCACAGCATAGCGATGGATTGTGCGATGAAGGTAAGTCTTCCCGAGGCATGATGGAATGCAATGCGGTGAACCACTGGCCAGGCGGTCCGGGCGAAGGGCCTTCACGGGAGGTACAAGCTTGTGAGTGCACTGCTGAGCACATGGCCCCTTCCCCTTTTAAGGACCTGCTCCTCATGGCCTGTGACTAGAGATGACTTGGCTGCATCTGGTTGGTCACACTCCACCTCAGCCAGTGTCCATGCAGTGTCCATGCATTGGGTGTGTGAACGCTGCCTAATTAGAGTCCCAGACACCTTGTGGAGCTTGGGGGCGGAGGCTCGACTGATTAGGGGGCCTATAAAAGCGGCCGCCCAGCCAGGCAGTGGCACAGCTGTGAGCAGCGGCACAGGAGGCTGCTAACAGGGGAGTTTGAGTGGGAGTCTCATTGGAGGAGAAGGTATCTGTACTTGTGTCTGTCTTTGTAGTGCTTGTGTGTGTAGAGGCCTGTAGGGGCACTGTGCTGGGAGGGCAGCCGAGCCCTGAGTAGGGGGCGGAGCTTGGCTGATTAGGGGGCCTATAAAAGCAGCCGCCCAGCCAGGCAGTGGCACAGGAGGCAGTGAACAGGGCTGCTAACTGGGGAGTTTGAGTGGGAGTTTGCAGGGGGAGGCAGAAGGGGAGGCAGGAGGGCGCGGTGTCCCGTGTGCTCTGTTTCCCCAGGTGCACTGGGCAGAGACTACAGCGGCCATGAGCCAAGCAGCAGGGGACACAATGCAGATGATTGCATGTGGAAGCTGCGGTATGTACATGGTACTAGAAGGGGGAAGCCTAAACAGAGGTATGTCTGTATGAAGTGCCGTCTAATAGAGCTGCTGGAAGAAAAGATCCGAGGGTTGGAGATGCAGGTAGATACCCGGGTAGAGTTTAGAAGGGGGTTCGAGCAGCTGATGGAGGAAAGGCAAGGAGGGGCTGAAGGGGAATGCTCAGGGGTTCAGGTGGAAGCAGGGGCTAAGGTCTGTGAGGGGGGAATATCTGAGGGAGAACAAGGGCAGTGGAAGCATGTGACCATGAGAAGCAGGCCAAGGAAAAGGAGGGCTAGTGAAGGGGAAATAGAACTCAGGAACAGGTTTGGGTGTTTGGATAGCGAGGAGGGGGGGCAGCAGGTGGTAACTGAAGGTGGGAGGGTGAGGAAGAAGAGAAGAGCAGCTAGCCCAATAGAGAGAGGGGAGGAGTTGATGGAGACAGCACCAAATCTGGGCCCCGGGAGGATACAGGATGGCACAAGGGGGAGTATAAAGGAAAATAGGAACGGACACGGGTTACGACTAGAGGGAACAGAGGATAGATTAGTAGATCGCACTGTCGCCAGGCAAAGGCAGGTTTACGTGATTGGGGACTCCTTACTGAGGAGGTTAGAAAGGCCTGTGACCAGGGCGGACCCAGAGAACAGAAGGGTGTGCTGTCTACCGGGTGCTAAGATACGGGATGTGGACCTGCGGTTGAAAAGGATCCTAAAAGGAGCAGGTAAGAACCCCTTGATAATCCTTCACGTAGGAACAAATGACACAGCTAGGTTCTCGTTAGAGAGAATCAAGGGAGATTATGCCAGACTGGGGAAGACGCTCAAGGAAATCGAGGCTCAGATCATCTTCAGTGGGATTCTGCCTGTTCCTAGAGAAGGGCAGCAAAGGGCTGACAGGATTGTGAGGATAAATAGCTGGCTAAGGGAGTAGTGCTATAAGGAGGGCTTTGGGATGTATGGTCACTGGGAGGCTTTCGGGGACAGACAACTGTTCTCACGGGATGGACTTCACCTGAGTAGGGAAGGAAATAGACTTCTGGGAGGGACGCTGGCTCATCTCATCAAAAGAGCTTTAAACTAGGAATCTGGGGGAGACGGTTGGGAGATGTCCAGTTAATCTCCACGCCAGATTCCAACATTGAAAAGGAGGGTGATGAGATAAGAACAGATATGTCCAAACCCTTCCCCCCGGCTATAAGAAGGAGAGGGGGGATGAACAGCAAGGGGTCCGTACCAAATTGCATAACTGATGGGAGACAGGCTAAACGGCATACATTAAGATGTTTATACACCAATGTGAGAAGCCTAGGTAACAAAATGGAGGAATTGGAGCTCCTGGTCCGAGAAATGAAACCGGATATCGTAGGAATAACCGAAACCTGGTGGAACAGTAGTCATGACTGGAGTACAGATATGGAAGGGTATGTGCTGTTTAGGAACGATAGGAACAAAGGTAAAGGTGTGGGGGGGTAGCATTGTATGAGGTAAACTGTAAAGAAATAATAACTGATGGAATGGATAAGACGGAGTCTGTCTGGGCAATACTCACACTGGGTAAAAGAACTACTAGAGCCTCCCCGGGATAGTGCTTGGGGTGTGCTATAGACCGCCGGGACTACCCTGGATATGGACAGAGAACTATTTAATGTTTTTAGGGAAGTAAATACTAATAGGAACTGTGTAATCATGGGAGACTTTAACTTCCCGGATATAGATTGGGGGACAAATGCTAGCAACAATAATAGGGCTCAGATGTTGCTAGACGTGCTAGCTGATGAATTCCTTCATCAAGTAGTAGCTGAACCGACGAGGGGGGAGGCCATTTTAGATTTGGTTTTGGTGAGTAGTGAGGACCTCGTTGAGGAAATGGTTGTAGGGGACAACCTTGGCTTGAGTGATCATGAGCTAATTCGATTTAAACTAAATGGAAAGATTAACAGAATTATATCAGAGACTAGGGTTTACAATTTCAAAAAGGCTAATTTTAATAAATTAAGGGGACTGGTAAGGGAAGTGGATTGGGCTAACATATTTATGGATCTAAAGGCGGATGGCGCCTGGGATTATTTTAAGTTGAAGTTGCAGGAGCTGTCGGAGGCCTGTATCCCGAGAAAGGGAAAACGGTTAGTAGGAAAGAGATTTAGACCAAACTCGGGGGTGGTACCGTTGGACTGGAGAATAGCTAATGTGGTTCCTATTTTCAAGAAAGGGAAAAAAAGTGACCTGGGTAACTACAGGCCTGTTAGTTTAACATCTGTAGTATGTAAGGTCCTGGAAAAAATTTTGAAGGAGAAAGTAGTTAAGGACCTTGAGGTCAATGGCAATTGCGACAAATTACAACATGGTTTTACGAAAGGCAGATCGTGCCAAACCAGCCTGATCTCCTTCTTTGAGAAAGTAACAGACTTTTTAGATAAGGAAAATGCAGTGGACCTAATATACCTCGATTTCAGTAAAGCGTTTGATACGGTACCGCACGAGGAATTATTGGTTAAATTGGAAAAGATGGAGATCGATATGAAAATCCAGAGGTGGATAAGGAACTGGTTAAAGGGGAGACTGCAGTGGGTCATACTGAAAGGTGAACTGTCAGGTTGGAGGGAGGTCACCAGTGGAGTTCCTCAAGGTTCGGTTTTGGGTCCCATTTTATTTAATCTATTTATTACTGACCTCGGAACCAAATGTAGGAGTGGGCTGATAAAGTTTGCGGATGACACAAAGTTGGGAGGTATTGCCAATTCGGAGAAGGATTGGGATATTCTGCAGGGAGACTTGGATGACCTTGTAAATTGGAGTAATAGAAATAGGATGAAATTTAATAGTGAAAAGTGTAAGGTGATGCATTTAGGGATGACTAACAAGAATTTTAGTTATAAGCTGGGGACGCATCGGTTGGAAGTAACGGAGGAGGAGAAAGACCTCGGAGTCCTGGTTGACCGCAGGATGACTATGAGTCGGCAATGTGACGTGGCCGTGAAAAAAGCTAATGCAGTCTTGAGATGCATTAGGCGAGGTATATCTGGTAGGGATAAGGAGGTGCTGCTTCCGTTATACAAGGCACTGGTGAGACCTCATTTGGAGTACTGTGTGCAAGTTCTTGTCTCCCATGTTTAAAAGGGAACTCAAACTGGAATGGGTACAGAGAAGGGCCACTAGGATGATCAGAGGAATGGAAACCTGTCGTATGAAAGGAGACTCGAGGAGCTCGGTTTGTTTACCCTAACCAAAAGAAGGCTGAGGGGGGATATGATTGCTCTCTTTAAATATATCAGAGGGATAAATTCCAGGGAGGGAGAGGAATTATTTCAGCTCAGTACTAATGTGGACACGAGAAGGAATGGATATAAACTGGTGGTGGGGAAGTTTAGGCTTGAAATTAGACAAAGGTTTCTAACCATCAGAGGGGTGAAATTTTGGAACAGCCTTCCGAGGGAAACAGTGGGGGAGAAAGACCTCTTTGGCTTTAAGATTAAGCTTGATAAGTTTATGGAGGGGATGGTTTGATGGGATAACATGATTTTAGTCAATTAATCAACAGCGTGCCATCACTGGTAAATAGTATCAATGGTCAATGAGAGTCTGGCTAGAGAATCTTGCCTGCATGCTTGGGGTTCTACTGATTGCCATATTTGGGGTCGGGAAGGAATTTTCCTCCAGGGTAGATTGGCAGAGGCCCTGGAGGTTTTTCGCCTTCCTCCGCAGCATGGGGCGGGGGTCGCTAGCTGGAGGATTCTCTGCGACTTGAAGTCCTTAAATCACAGGATTCGGGGACTTCAACAGCTGAGTCAAGGGAAAGGGGGTGGGTCAGCTTTTGTGGCCTGCATCATGCGGGAGGTCAGACTAGATGATCATACTGGTCCCTTCTGACCTTAAAGTCTATGAGTCTACCTGGGAGCTCTCCTGATCTTCCAGCTGTTCAACCAATCCATTCATCCCACAAGCATTCCAGGAGGGAGGGGTGGGGGAAAGTGTAACAGACCTTTTGAGCATACAGGTTATACATAGCATACAGATCACTGCTGCTCCTACAACAACACCCAACTGCATTACATGAATACTCTCCCAGCCACTCATGAGCCATAGTAGGGAGGCTCCAGTCAATTCCCCCCAGCTCCCCAGCCTTGCACCCCAGGATTGTACCATTGTGCA
Source organism: Chrysemys picta bellii (assembly GCF_011386835.1). Taxonomy (NCBI): domain Eukaryota; kingdom Metazoa; phylum Chordata; order Testudines; family Emydidae; genus Chrysemys; species Chrysemys picta. The sequence goes on from NW_027052945.1 coordinate 36,712, forward strand.
CTTGTCAGCAGCCTAGCCAGTGTAAGCTCATTACCTAGTTCACCACACCCTCAGTGTGGAATGGACACACATCAGCCTTTGTAGTCTGAGCTGCAATTCCCCAAGCACTTCAAACAAAACACACTGTTTGAGGTAACATATCAAACAGGTTTATTAACTACAGAACAGTTGATTTAAGTGATTATAAGTAGCAGATGCAGAGGTCTTAATTCTAACTTAAAGAGGCTAAGCAAGATTTGAATCAAGCAGTGTCTCACCCTAAGAGCTGGTACAAGCAGCTTCCAGTTCTCCAATACACAGACTGAACCCCTTTCCAGCTTGGGACCAAACTCCCTCCTTCAAAGTCTTCGGCTACACTACGGACCTTACAGCGGCACAGCTGTACCGCTACAGATGTGCCGCTGTAAGGTCTCCCATGTAGCCACGCTTTGCTGATAGGAGAGAGTTCTCCTGCTGGCATGATTAAACCACCCCCAATGAGCGGCGTTAGCTATTTCTGCAGGAGAGCCTCTACTGCCAACATAGCGCTGTCCATATCAGCACTTCTGTCTGTGACAGTTGTCTGTCAGGGCTTTCTTTTTTCGCACCCCTGACCGACAGAAATTTTACCAACAGAAGTGGTGTTGACAAAGCCTTTGTCTTTCAGACAATCTTCCAGGTGTTGAGCTGAGCGGGGAGAGAGGCCAAGTAATGATGTCACTCTTCCTCTTTTATACTTTTTTCCGGCTGCTCGAAAGATTCTTGCTGTGACGTGGGTTAGCGTATCCCCATGGCATACGTGCCTTCTCCGAAAAGTCTCTGGGATAGTGGATTGAGTGTTGATGAGCCCTTAACTCCTGTCTGGCCACTGATGGCTGCTCCTTTGTCCCTACTGAAAGGCTGGCTTTGGGCATCTCCCAACCCCATGACATATTTCAGTAACACAAAAGGCAATACCTCATAACTTCACACACAATGATAGCAGAGACAATCCAACAGGATATTACGGTTCAACAGATCATAAAGTAATCGTTCTAGATTACTACATTTTTAATTGACTGAAACAAAGACATTATTTTAAATTAATCAGTCACAGAGGTTTAGTATGTTCATAACAATGTTCATTGCTTTTAGAAAAAGGGAACACTAATTTATTTTGTGTTATCTCCATAACCAGACATGTTTATGAAATTTCACCAACTTTATGTTTCCAAAGATTTTAGGCATAACAAAGGATTTTAAATCTTACTAAGGTACTGATTGTGCTGGAGGGTTCTCTTAAAACTAGTTCATCAAATAGTTCAGAGGTAAAGAAAGGGAAACTTGTTTGTCCAGCTATCTGGAAGGAAAGCGTTGTCCCTTTAAGGGCTAGCCTCTCTTCAACAGGGGGGTGAAGGGAGAAAGGGATGGACAGAAAGGACAGGGAGACTTTGGAAGCAAGTTTTTTGTACTATAGTAACTAAAATTAAAATATGTATTTTAGATAAGAGTGGTCTTTTGAAGGATTTATTTTAAAAACTATATGTCTGAAGAGCCAAGCATGTGAGGCTAAAGGTGAATACTCAGATCGGGGATCTAAAACTCTATGCAAGGATTTTTTAGAGATGTGATTTCATAATCTTCAGCAATCTTCTAATGAAATAGTTTAAAATTTGCTTTAAAAATAAGGTCCCGTAGACTAACATATTCTGAGTAAATATTACAGTAATGCACAACTGTTTTTGTCAGTAAATTCAGAAACTGAGACCTGGTCCACACTAACCCCCCCACTTCGGACTAAGGTACGCTAATAACGTAGCTGAATTCGAAGTACCTTAGTCCGAACTTACCGCGGGTCCAGACGCGGCAGGCAGGCTCCCCTGTCGATGCCACGTACTCCTCTCGCCGAGCTGGAGTACCGGCGTCGACGGCAAGCACTTCCGGGATCGATCCCAGAAGATCGATCGCTTACATCCGGACCAGGAAGTAAGTATAGACGTACCCTGACAGCATATACCTAGGGGTTGGCAAATGCCTGTTAAATGGCTTCATTACCACTCGAATGGCTCTTTAACAGTTTCAATGTTGTGCTAATAGGATTGGCAGGCTGGAGGCTTTTTCACTTTTAAGTTACTAGATCCCTTCCGGAGTAAGAGACACCACGCTGCAGCAGCCAGCTGTGGGAGCCTGCAGGAAGGGTCAGAACAGGGATAGGAAGGTGGGGGGTGGACACTAAGACCCAGGAGGTGCCCCGAATTTTCCGGTGCCCTACACAGCTGTGTATGCTGAGTATGCCTAAGGACGGCCCTGGGTGAATGTCACCCCCGTCCCTCCATCTCAGGGACACCGTCTGAGCTGGGAGTTCATCTGAAAGAAAGGACGGATTCTCTCCCCAGCGAAGGAGGCCTCAGTGAAAGTGAAGATCGGGGCCTCATTATCAGCACTGAAAAATGCCACCTGCCCCTGTTCATAGTCCAGACAGACCCGAACCTGCCGGTGCCAGCTGCTCTGGGGCAGGGTGCTCTGAGGGGCAGGTTGAACCTTAGACACCCATCCCCACCAATTCATGGCCCAGATCCCCTCCTCAGGGGAAATGCCGATCCAGCCTTTCCTCCAAACAGACTCCCTGGCCACCCCGATGGCCCAGAATTCCTCATCCCCCACCTCCACCTCCCAGTACCAACTCCCCGTGGTGAACCCTGGAGAGCCCAGCACACAGTGCCAACGATCAAATCGCTCAGGATTGTTGGGCAGGTCCTGCCGTGTGTCTCCCCATCTCCCACCCCGCCGATCCTCAGACAGGATGAGTTCAGGATGAGCTGTGTCTGGATCCAGAGTCACATGCACTGTGGGGAATTCAAGGGAATGGGTTAAAAAACCTCGGGACAGGAAGGGGGACAGCAGCTGAAGGGGGGGGTAGGGAGTGGGGGGAAGGGGAAGGACTGCAGTAGAGGACAGTAGGAGCTGAAATAGGGGGCAGAGAATGGGGAGGGGATAGGTAATTTTAAGTTGAAAAGATCGTAAATGTGTTATAAGACTGAAAACTATTATAACTGTACTTGTCATGAACCCCCCTTTCAGTGACAGGTGGGTCCCCCTTGCCGTCCCTTCATTCCCCATATTCGTCTTCTCACCAAGGGGTGAAGGCAGAAACCCCCCCTCCCTTCAACCCCCGTTGTGATAACTGTCCCTACAGGCTGACCCTGACTGTGAGCGCCGCTGGCAGACGTGAGTGAGAGCTCATCAAAAGTCACAGTAACCCATGGTAATAAATGTTGAAAGTAGGGTGACCAGAGAGCAAATGTGAAAAACGGGACCAGGGGTGGGGGGTAATAGGAGCCTATATAAGAAAATGTCCCAAAAATCAGGACTGTCCCTATAAAATCGGGACATCTGGTCACCCTAGTTGAGAGGAAAGGGGTTGAAAGGGGAGTGAAACAGACTGAAATAGCCCAGACAAAGAGACCTCCTGCTATAACTCAAGGATTGAGTTAAGCTCATGCCTGGTGAACAAGCGACGTGTGGGACTGGTACTAAGGAGACCAAAATTGGTGTGTCAGAAACTGGGTGTAATTGGTGGACAATATAATGAGTGAACAGAGCTATTCCACCTCTCCCTTCCCTTTGGGGTTCTTGAAAGAAAAGCCTGTGGCAGGAGAGTCTGAGACTCACTGCTGATGGGGGGAGGGGTGACTGAATGGAGTGAGCTGCATCATCATGGCTGCCACCCCCACTGTCCCCTGGAACCCCGGGATCCCCCATGACACCGTTGGATCTTTGTCATCCTGAGCCTGAAAGGCACCTGACCAGACCAGGCCAGAATGTGGGACCCAGATGACATCACTACCTCCATTGGGTCTGGCTAAAACCCACCACCACCTGGGATGTGAGACTTTGCCCCTCACTTCCTGTGTCCTCTTCCTCCCTCACGTCTTCTCTTTCCTATAGCCAGGGCTGCCTGGGGGGGCAAGTGGGGCAATTTGCCCCAGGCCCCGCAGGGGCCCCCACGAGAACGTCATAGGCTCCCCCCCGCCTCTGCCTTCCCCCATCCCCCAGCGCCACGGCGCGCCGCATCCAGGAGCAGCCCTGGACAGCGCTGCAGCGGCATGGCTCGGGCGGGGCCTGAGCTCCTCCCGCTCAGAGCCGCGAGGTAAGGGGCGGGATTGCGAGTTGCGGCCGAGCGGCGGGAGCTCAGGCCCTGCTGGAGCCACGCCGCTGCAGCACTGTCCAGGGCTGGGCTGTGTTTCTCCAGCAAGGGTCACACTCCACTTCTGAGCATCTCTCATTGCCTAGTTTGTGTGAATCACATTCATAGGCCTCACGTCTCCCCACACATGGTATCAGGGGCCTAGGTGCCTGACTGAGGCTTTGTAGATGCCACGGGGGGGGAGGGGAGGGGCTAGCTGAAAGTTAGGCATAGTGCCCAAGTTCCTTTGTGGATCTGGGCCTGAGTGCAGAAGGCTCTGGGTGTGTTATATTTCACCCAAACCCACAGGGCTGCACTAATGATAATTCTTTAAACTTATCCCAGACCTTTTCCCCACCATCCTGTTTGTTTCCTACAGCAGTCTGAGGTGCACTCAGAGTTTGCTTCTGAGCTTCAAAGTGAACTTAGTGCCAGAGATAAAAGGAGGATTCAAACTCCTTTGAAATCCCTGGGTATAATAATAAATAATCTCAGAACAACAGTTTCTTCCACCAACAAAGCAGATCTCTGGAAGGGCAATGTCTAGAGAAAGGTTTCTCTCCCTAGCTGATTTAGCCAATATTCTGCAAATCAGTCAGATACACCTCTACCTCGATATAATGCTGTCCTCGGGAGCGAAAAAAATCTTACCGCGTTATAGGTGAAACCGCGTTATATCGAACTTGCTTTGATCTGCCGGAGTGTGCAGCCCCCTTTCCCCCCGGAGCACAAGGGGGAATGATGTTAGCTAAGGTGATGGAAGCACTCTTCCACTGGCCTGGAAGACTTTCATACCCCTGACCAATGTAGCTCCACTGATAGAATTTTCATGTGTAGACCAAGCCTTAGCTAGACTCTTATTTTAAGCTCTTAAGTGGTGCTATATATATAGCTATACTTTTTCCAGTTCATTGTAGAAAAAGTGGAACTATGCTTTTCATTCATCTCTTCAATCTCTCACACATTTAAAAAACATAACAATGAATACATTTCAAATATTGCTATATTTGAAAACAAAACAGCTTGTGGAGGTGTCAGCAAGAAGAGGTGTCAGCAAACATTTCTAACAAGACCTTTTAACTTATTTATTTCTAGTTTTTTAATCAGATTCTTAAATGTGTAGAAATAAAATGTTAAGGTTCCACATTAAAAACAATTTTCAAAAGATCATACAACTCCCATCCCTTAGTGGGAGGTGTTTCTCTGTACTCCAGGTAGAAGGAAGAGGGAAAATGGAACTTACCAGATTTAGCAAGAATTTCCTCTAAAAGACAAATAAAGAAAAATAAATAATGTATGAAAATGATGATAGTTGTTAAGATGTTTCATAATAGAGGTATTTTTTCTCCCCTGTCCTTTTTTGTATTTTTGCAAAGTCAAATGGTCAAATATGGATCAGTAATAGAAACCTGTGTTCCCAGGAGCCACATCATATGTCAGGGCAATCCAAGGAACCACGCTGATTTTAGAGCAGTTAGGAAAGACCAGCTTCAAACACAGGCCTGATCTAAACCTTAACTCTGGCAGGGCTGTCACCTTTATATGTTTAATACTTCATATACCTTAGAGAATATTTATGAAAATACTTATGTACCTTAATATTTAATACTCATTGGCCCAGAAAGCAAGTGTAGGCTCTGTAGGGTAGGGATTAGGAGGGTCACTGGGGAGGGGTGAGCTCCTGGGTTTCAGTCTCTGTGCCTAAGACTATTTAATGATTTATACCACCTAGAACAGCTTCGACAGAGAGATTGAGAGAGACCCACTTAGAATAGCCAGCAGCCCTGCAGTTAGGGCACTCACCTAGGAAAGGGGAGAGCAGGGATTCAAAGCTGGGCCGCCGCAGTTCGTCTGAGTGACTTAATAACTGGGCTATCGGTGATCAGAGGGACATCATCTCTGCAGTGCTGTACATGTAGACAAGCCATGACGCATCATTCGAAAAACTAAGGAGGTGCTCCTTAGTTTTTAGAATGACGCGTCATGGCTTGTCTACATGTACAGCACTGCAGAGATGAAGAAGCTCTCTCGTCAACAAAGCGCTGTCTACACCAGGGTTAGGTCGGTATAATTTTTCACATCCCTGAGTGACGTAGTTATACCGAGATGTTTGTGGTGTAGATCTGGCCTAAGGCACCTTGTGAAACCTAACAACATAGGACTGGAAGGAACCACCTGAATCATTGAGCCAGTCCCCTGCTATCACTGACCACCTCTTTAAATCTAGCCCTTCATTTCCAAACTGACTTAGCTTTTAATTTAAACAATGTTTTCAAAAGCCCCAAATCACAATGAAATAGTTTTGAAGTTTTTATAACTACCAGACAAACAAAAAAATCAATTATTTCAACAGCTCTTTCTCTGACTCTGTCATTCACCAACCAGTCTGCCTGCACAGACCAGGGAGCAGAGGCGTTAAGTTGGAGAGGTTGTAGCTGATAGACTTTTTGACCTTTGTTACATCTGAATACCTCAGCTCTTTGACTAAGCAATGGCACTGTTATAAAATAACTGTGCTCTCTGATGCTCAACCATTGCTATTCTCCTGAATTTCAAAAGGTGTGAAGTAAACTTTCTTGTCTGAAATTACAGCACGTTGCTTTGAATATACAGCAGGGAAACAGATTTCCTCCATTCGATGGAAAATTTTCTCTCTTCCACTGTCTGACTGAAAACGACAACATGTACTCAGTAAATCCATTGTACCCTGCTTTGCTGCTATTTGAAATGACAGCTGTGTCAGAGATGATGGTGCACACCTTGGGCTGGACTGTACACTGCGCTAACACCTCTGAAATCCAGGAAATACAAAGTTAAGTTACATGCCACCTGTTCAAAACATCCTTAGTTCTGCCCCTTTTAAGCTGTGTCCCACCATGTCCACAACATACCATTCCCATCAGGCAGAGCAGTTTTCAATCAGTTTTAGCTCAGTGAGAAAAGTTATCTTTTAAACTGCGAGTCTCAATCCTAACTACAGCAGAGTTGCTGCTCCATTATCAGACTTCACTGTTAGCTACATCCATGCAGCCTACCTTGATATACACCTGGACCTTTTCCCTAGTGAAGCCTGCACTTACTCCAGTCCCCTGCTCTCACAGACAGCTCCTGTGGCACTTTGTACCTCAAAGCAGCCCCCTGAAATCCCTATATTCACCCCATCATATAATTATGAGATGTTTCCTACAAAGTATCCATTGTAAAGTATCATTTTAAAATTCTTGATCTGTTTAACATTAATATCCTGTTGGATTGTATGTGCTATGATTGTATGTGAAGTTATGAAGTTTTGCTAGGTGTGTGTTACTGAAATATGTTGTGAGGTTGGAAACATCCACAACCAGCCTTTCAGGTGCAACAATGGAGTAGCCAGATGTGCTGATGGGCCATTAAAGGGAATTCACTTTCCCAGCAGCCATCCCAGAAGATTTCTCAGAGAGGTCACGTAGACAATGGAGATTACTTGACCAATGGAGGCAGACCCCCACCTCGCAAGCATAGATCTTTGCAGCAAACTGGAAGAAACTATAAAAGAAGGGATGTGACATCGTGATTGGCTTCACTCCTGCCACAACTCAACACCTGGAAGAAACATCTAGCGGACAAAGACTTTGAACTGTGGAGGGTGGTCCGGTGCTGGAGGAGAGACCCAGCCACTGTATTGAAGATCTGTGACCTGTTTGTACCATCTGTCAGGGTGAGACACTGCTTGATTCAAATCCTGTTTAGTTTATAGAACTCAGATTGCAAATTTACTTTTCTTTCTTAGGTAACCAACTTTGATCTCTATGTCTGCTACTTATAATAACTTAAAATCTATCTTTCTGTAGTTATTAAATCTGTTTTATATTTTACATAAAATAGTTGAAGTGCTTGGAAAATCTCAGCTCAGGATACAAAGGTTAGTGTGTGTCCTCTCCACATTGAGGGAGGGGCAGACTGGGTAATGAACTTACATTGCTCAGGCTTCTGACCAGCGCAAGACACTTCAGCTCTGGGGTCCTAGGCTGGGGAGCTGTGAGGATTGGCTGGAGCCTCTCTGCTGACGATTCATGAGTGGCTGGGAGAAGCATTCATGTAACTCAGCTAGGTGTGTCCCTTCCTGTGGATATCCGTGTAAATGCAGAACCTGCCAGAGGTCTGTAGCTTGCCAACAACCACCCAGTGGTGGGACAGAGGGCTCAGCAGTCCCCCAGTCCAGGTGACATCCTGGGATCCCCATCACAGCCCCTTCATAAAATCCTATTAAAAAACTTAGCAAGTTCCATTTTAACATTAGTTCTGTTTCATAGATTCATAGATTCTAGGACTGGAAGGGACCTCGAGAGGTCATAGAGTCCAGTCCCCTGCCCGCATGGCAGGACCAAATACTGTCTAGACCATCCCTGATAGACATTTATCTAACCTACTCTTAAATATCTCCAGAGATGGAGATTCCACAACCTCCCTCGGCAATTTATTCCAGTGTTTAACCACCCTGACCGTTAGGAACTTTTTCCTCGTGTCCAACCTAGACCTCCCTTGCTGCAGTTTAAACCCATTGCTTCTTGTTCTATCCTTAGAGTCTAAGGTGAACAAGTTTTCTCCCTCCTCCTTATGACACCCTTTTAAATACCTGAAAATACCTTTAAATACCTGTTGTTTTCTCTCACAACACTTCCTGGCAGTCTGCTCCAGAACCTCACTCCTCTGATGGGTAGAAACCTTTAGTTCCCAGCCTGAATTGAATTCAAGGCCAGATAATCCCCATTTCTTCTTGGTCGATTTGATTGTTAGCTTCAACAGTTCATCTCTCTCCATGTTGTTTACTCCCCTGATGCATTCGCAAAGAGCAATCACATCCCCTCTCAGCCTTCCCTTTGCTACCCAAAACAAGCTCAGTTTTTTTAGTCTCCTCTCTTACGGCAGGCCCTCCATGACCCTGATCATCCTGGGAGCCCATCTCTGAACCTGAAATTCATCCACCTCTGGCTGAGGTTGTGGGACACCCCACAGATGCCAGGACAGGAGAGCAGCCCCTCTTACAAAATATCCAGCTCCTGGGTGCTGATCCTTGGCATTGAGGAGAAGCTACAATTTGCTGCAGAAGTAGAAGAGGAGCCAGGGGAGGGATTTGAGTAGGGAGCGGACGACATGGTTGGAGAACAATTGAGGCAGCTGATTTTGCTGGCACAATGTTCGATCAGGCTCTTCATGTCTCTGGTGGGAGAGAAGAGCTTGAGAAGCAACAAAAGCACCTGGTGCCAGGGCTGAGACCCAACCAGAGTCCCCCTGACCACAGGGGAACCAGCCCCATGTAACCTCCTTGCCCAGCCACATGGCGATGGGGGAAATGACAGCAGGAAAACTTAGAGGTGTTCCAAGCCCCTGCAGCCAGGATTCCTCCAGCAGTAGCCGGCAAAGCAGCAATAGCCTGCTGCCCAGACAGCCTCTGGCCTTTTCAGTTTGCTGGTTTCCTCTTTGCTCTGCTCCGCTCCCTGCCTCCCTCTGCCCTCCATGGTCCTAGGCAGGACCTGAATTGCTAATATATTGAACAATCACATTCTAAAAAACAGTGTTTCAGCCCTTCTTCTTTCATCTTAAAGGAAGAGCAGAAGCTGTGTTTATTTCCCCTTTGCTAGTCTTTTGAATACACCCCACTGGTCCCAGAAATTACCTTTGTCTTTCTTCATTTCAGATCGCAAGGTTGCTAGAAGGAGAAAAAGGCAAATTATGAGCTTTCGTTCTGCCATGGTTATGGTGATATTCCAACGGTTGAACACAATGTGTTGTGCTTGTGAAAGAGAGGGACAGATTTACAGTTAGTGGTTTAAAACACACCTGTCTCAAATGCACCGTGGGGTCAAGTGGGGTCAAGTGAAGGCAGGGAGGAGTCGGCTATGTGGGATGAGGATAGAACTTGGGGGCAGAGAGGTGTGATGATCTGGCAGAATTGGGAGGGGAAAGATGAGGAAAGGAAGGAGATGTAGGACTGTTGTTTTTTTGGGGGGATGCACAGGTCAGGAAAGCCTCATCCCTTAGTGGGAGAGGTTTCAGGGGACTCCAGAAACAAGGAATAGGAAAAATTGAACTTACCAAGTTCAGCAAGAATTTCTTCTAAAAGACAAAAAAGAGGAATTAATAATGTGTAATAGCTGTTAAAAATTTTAGTACAGTGGTTCTCTCCCCACCCCTGCTACCTTCATCCATTTTGTTATGTTTGCAAAGTCAAACACAGGCAGTTTTTGTTTGTTTGTTTCCTGTTTTGGGCATGCTCGCTTGTGACGTTTTTTATCACTAGAGTTGGGCAACATTTTTCAGCTGAAATCATCATCATCGGCAGTTCCTTGGTTCGCGGATGATCTCTACCACAGATTTACTTATGGGTCCTGAGATATCTCAGGAGTCCAATCCTGGAACCACAGATCTGCCCGCAGTAGGTACAGACATTTCCTAGCGGGTCAGCTCCCCATTGTGAGAAAGTTCTTTTTCCTTCCTTCAGCTTTGAGGGAAAGGCGCTTCTCCTCGAAGCGGGCCACTACCTGATGGAGGCTGACCACTGAGGTCAGTTGGTGGCTTGCTCCTCCCAGCTTGTGATGTCCACATCAGTTTTCTTGAGATACATTTTCAGTGTCTATTTGTAGCGTTTCCTCTGACCACCACGGGATCTCTGACCATGGGTGATCTGAGAGTAGATGGCTTGTTTTGGGAGGCGAGAGTATGGCATCCGCACACAATGTTCAGCCCAATGAAGCTGGTTCATGAGAATCATTGCTTAGTGCTGGTGACATTGGCTTCAGTGAGGATGCTGGCGTTAGCGTAGCAATCTTCCCATTTGATGCGAAGGATCTTCCAGAAGCATTGTCGGTGGTACCTCTCCAGACAGTTGGGTTTGCATCCCTAAAGGAGTGTAGGAGTCATATTTGTCTTATGGGTTATGTAAAAGGCCTGAGGCAGGCTGATGGAGCACTTTAGTCTTCCGAATATTGAGTCAGAGTCCTAGGCTTCGATGAGCTTGTGCAAAAAAATCCAGTGTGGACTGAAGGTCAGTCTTAGTGTGCACGAGGATGTCATCAGCATCTGGCCCTGCTGCCTTGCTGTTCTTCATTTGCATGATGGATCATGTTACTTCTTCGAGGGCAGGAGGATCAGCAAGAGATTCTCTTTCATGTCACTGAGGTATAGATTCGATGGTGGCATTAGAGACGGTTGACTCACGATTCAGGAGTGACTCAAAATGCTCCTTCCATCTGGCTTTGATGGCTTCATTGTCCTTAAAATATGTCAACCCGTCTTAGGCTCGGAGTGGTGTAGGACCATGGGATCATGGATTGTAGACTTGTTCATTTAAATTGCACAGATTACAGCTAATAGCCTTTTTGACTATTGGTACATCTGAATCAGGGCCGGCTCCAGGCACCAGCTTCTCAAGCAGGTGCTTGGGGCGGCCGTTCCGGACAGGGGCGGCAGTTCCAGGTATTCGGCGGCAATTCGGTGGAGGGTCCGTCACTCTGCCTGGGAGTGAAGGACCTCCCGCCGAATTGCCGCCGCAGATCGCGATTGCGGCTTTTTTTTTTTTTTTTTTTTGGTACAAAGGCCCATGGTTCAGAAATCCCTTTCCTAGGCCAGTGTTCTCGACTCGGCTGACACATTGTCCCTGAAAGGGTCAGTTGAGAACTCAGCGTGCGCACAGCAAGCTGGAAATCTGCACAGTGTGTGGAGCGTGTGTATGTGACTTGGAGCTTGGCAGGGCAGCAGCACTGGTTCGTGGGGTTAAGGCAGCTGGGCTGTGCAGGAGCACTCCACAAAGCAGGGTGGCAGACATGGGGTCTGCAGCTGGGAGTGTGTCTGAGAGGCCCAGAAGCACATGGGATCCTGGGGTTAGGCCCACCCACAGCAGACTGGCGTCAGTCCAGAGAGGGGGTGACACAGGGCCTTGAAGTGATTTAATTAGCTAGCAAAACACCCCTACCTTGGACCCATGAGCAGCCTTTGCCATGGGAATCACAGCGTGAGAGCGGTGAGTCGGGGATCCTTTGCAATCTTCACAAAGAGCTTTGGCAATCTCCTTACAGAACCATGTGAGCTCCTTGCCATGTTCCCCACAGACATTCCCTTCCCTCCCCCTTTTTCCTGGTTTTAACCCCAGTTGTTTGATGAACTCTGCTATGCTGTCCAGCTGAGTGTTGGAAAGGTCTTTTCCAGAATGTGCATTTGGATGTTTAAAAGCGCGCTGGCGCAGCTTACTGACTCGCTCAGACCTCAGCGAAAAGAATATCCCCATTGTTATTGCTGCTTGCTGTGCACTCCACAATATCTGTGAGAGTAAGGGGGAGACATTTATGTCGGAGTGAGAGATTGAGGCAAATCGCCTGGCTGCTGATTACGTGCAGCCAGACACCAGGATGGTTAGAAGAGCACAGCAGGGCGCGGTGCGCATCAGAGAAGCTTTGAAAATGAGTTTTGTGACTGGCCAGACTACGGAGTGAAACTTCTGTTTGTTTCTCCTTGATGAACCGTCCGCCCCCACCCCACCCGGTTCACTCTACTTCCCTGTAAACCAACCACCCCACCCTCCCCTCCCACCCTCGAGCAGCACATGCAGAGGCAATAAAGTCATGGTTACTTCACATTCATGCATTCTTTATGAATTCATCACACAACTAGGGGGATAATTGCCAAGGTAGCCCGGGATGGGTGGGGGAGTAGGGAAGGAAAAGGACACACTATAGTTTAAAACTTTAACTCTTATTGAAGGCCAACCTTCTGATGCTCGGGCAATCATCTGGGGTGGAGTGACTGGGTGGCCGGAGGCCCCCCCCCCCACCGTGTTCTTGGGCGTCTGGTTGAGGAGGCTATGGAACTTGGGGAGGTGGGCTGTTGGTTACACAGGGGCTGTAGCGGCGGTCTCTGCTCCTGCTGCCTTTCCTGCAGCTCAACCATACGCTGGAGCACATCAGTTTGATGCTCCAGTAGACGGAGCATTGACTCTTGCCTTCTGTCTGCAAGCTGACGCCACCTATCATCTTCAGCCCGCCACTTGCTCTGTTCATCCCGCGATTCAGCCCGCCACCTCTCCTCTCGTTCATATTGTGCTTTTCTGTAGTCTGACATTGACTGCCTCCATGCGTTCTGCTGTGCTCTGTCAGCGTGGGAGGACATCTGGAGCTCCGAGAACATATCATCCCGAGTCTGCCGTTTTCTCCTTCTAATCTTCACTAGCCTCTGTGAAGGAGAAACATTTGCAGCTGGTGGAGGAGAAGGGAGAGGTGGTTAAAAAAGACACATTTTAGAGAACAATGGGTACACTCTTTCACGTTAAATTTTGCTGTTCACATTACACAGCACATGTACTTTCGTTACAAGGTCACATTTTTCCTCTTATATTGAGGGCCTGCCGGTTTGGTGTGAGAGATCACTCACGCAGTGCCAGGCAACAGATTTCGGCTTGCAGGCAGCCATGGTAAGCCACAGTCTTTTGGCTTTTTTAACCTTCTTAACATGTGGGAATGGTTTCAAACAGTAGCACCCTCCTTTCCCATACCAAGCACCCGTTGGGTTGGCCATTTAAAAGGGGCTGCGGTTTCCGGGTTAACATGCAGCACAAACCCAACTAACACCCCCCCCCAAATCTCTGGGATGATCACTTCACCCCTCCCCCCCACGGCGTGGCTAACAGTGGGGAACATTTCTGTTCAGCAGAGCAGGAACGGGCACCTCTGAATGTCCCCTTAATAAAATCGCCCCATTTCAACCAGGTGACCGTGAATGATATCACTCTCCTGAGGATAACAAAGAGCGATAAGGAATGGATGTTTGCATGCCAGCAAACACCGAGAACATATGCTGCCATGCTTTGTTATGCAATGATTCCAGACTATGTGCTACTGGCCTGGCGTGGTAAAGTGTCCTACCATGGCGGACGGGATAAGGCAGCCCTCCCCAAAAAACCTTTTGCAAAGGCTTTGGGAGTACATGAAGGAGAGCTTTCTGGAGATGTCCCTGGAGGATTTCCGCTCCATCCTCATACACGTTAACAGACTTTTCCAGTAGCTGTACTGGCCGCGATTGCCAGGGCAAATTAATCATTAATCATTAAACACGCTTGCTTTTAAACCATGTGTAATATTTACAAAGGTACACTCACCAGAGGTCCCCTGTGTGCCCTCAGGGTCTGGGACCACGCCTTGGGTGAGTTCGGGGGTTACTGGTTCCAGGTCCAGGGTGATAAACATATCCTGGCTGTTGGGGAAACCGGTTTCTCCGCTTCCTTGCTGCTGTGAGCTATCTACATTATCTTCATCCTCATCTTCCTCATAGCCCGAACCTGCTTACCTGTGTGTTTCTCCATTGAAGGAGTCAAAGCACATGGTTGGGGTAGTGGTGGCTGCACCCCCTAGCATGGCATGCAGCTCTGCGTAGAAGCGGCATGTTTGCGGCTCTGCCCCGGACCTTCTGTTTGCCTCTCTGGCTTTGTGGTAGGCTTGTCTTAGCTCCTTAATTTTCACGCGGCACTGCTGTGCATCCCTGTTATGGCCTCTGTCCTTCATGGCCTTGGAGACCTTTTCTAATATTTTGCCATTTCGTTTACTGCTACGGAGTTCAGCTAGCACTGATTCATCTCCCCATATGGCGAGCAGATCCCGTACCTCCCGTTCAGTCCATGATGGAGCTCTTTTGCGATCCTAGGACTCCATCCATGGTTACCTGTGCTGATGAGCTCTGCATGGTCACCTGTGCTCTCCACACTGGGCAAACAGGAAATGAAATTCAAACATTCGCGGGGCTTTTCCTATCTACCTGGTCAGTGCATCTGAGTTGAGAGTGCTGTCCAGACAGTCACAATGAAGCACTGTGGGATAGCTCCTGGAGGCCAATAACGTCGAATTCCGTTCACACTACCCCAATTCCGACCTGCTAAGGCCGATTTTATTGCTAATCCCCTCGTTGGAGGTGGAGTAAAGAAATCGGTTTAAAGGGCCCTTTAAGTCGAAAAAAGGGACTTAGCCGTGTGAACGTGTCCAGGCTTAATTCAATTTAATGCTACTAAATTCGACCTAAACTCGTAGTGTAGACCAGGCCTCACTCCTGTTGTGTCTGTTGTGTAGATTGTGAGCTCTCTGGGCCAGGGAGTCTCTTGTTACACATCTGTGACTGGGGTTCCTAGGCACTAACACACCATCACTGATACTGATAACCATTAACAGCGAACAGGGGAATAAACAAATGTGCTGACTATACTGTGGCCTTCATCGCTCCTTCATCACTAACCCACCTCAGAGTAATACAGCACCACCCACCCCTCCTGAACTTCCCAGAGAGGGGCCACCAGTACAGATGTGGACAAGGGAGCGGGGTTGGGCAGAGGGAAGGTATTAGAGGGAATTACTGGAGACAGGCCCATCCAGCTCAGCATATCGGGGGGACCAGTAAAGGGCAGGGAGCCATTAGCTCAGCTGTAAATAGGGCCAGAGATCTCCTGCTGTTACCACTGGGCCTGCTGCCTCTGCCTAATCCTTTCTAGCAAAGTTACACAGACAACACACATGGTGACAGCCCAGCCTGGCACACCCACTCTGGCTGCCACCCCTTCCCCCACACACTGCTCGGCCTCGCTCCTATTGAATGTGGCAGTTGCGTTATAGACACACGTTACAGCTTAGCAATATCGCCTGTGTGCCCAGCACCACGTGTCCCTGCTGGGCTCCCCACTCAGCCCCTCTCCCTTCCCTTCCACTGTTCTCTGCTGCCCTTGGCTTGCCCAGCATCGCCTCGGGTTAGAAGCAAAACGAGGTCTGCATGAAGCATGGTCTGAGTATGCCTCTGCCCCACCCAGAGACCAGGGTGAAGCCCTGCCAGTCAGGTTTACTGGACCCTGCTTTAGCGCAGGGGGCTGGACTTGGTGACTTGTCAGGCTGGATAGGCCCTGGAGATTTCTATCCATGAGCTCTGCTCTGTTTGAGACGCTCTGGGACTTGGAGCCTGACCAATTGCAATCAATGGTGAGATTCCCATTGGCTGCTGGGTTTGTCCCTAGGGCACATCTCATCACCCTGTGTATTGCAGTGTGTGTTGTTAGGGTCCTAGAGACCCCTGGGTTATTGTTATGGGGGCCACTGAGCTGAGCTCACAGAGTTCTGTCTCCTCTGTGACATCTCCTCTGGGTTTTGCTATCCTGCCCCTGAAAATGAAATTGTCAGAAAGTAACAACATAGATCAATGTATTTGACAAACGTATTTAGCAACTATTTATGATCAGTTCTTGGGCAGCTGACAAACCAGAATGGAGGTTGAGCTCACTGGACACATCACATGCTGCACATTATTCCCCCAGCTCTGCTTTTCAGCCCTTCTGTCCCTCCCCCACAATCCCCCCTGCCCCCCCCCCACACACATACACTCTCTGGGTCTTGGTCTCCTGACTTGTATTTACCCCTTAGCTCTGCCTGAGGAATTACTAGGGTTACTCCCATGTTATTTCTGTAGCCCCCTCAGTGCCCTGGGCATGTTCTATGGTTCCTGCCCTGGGAGCTTCCAGGCTGGGCTGGGTTTAGGGGCTCACTAATGGGTGTAAGCAGGGAGGAGGAGGAGACGTCTGCAGGCCCAGGGCAGTAGGTCAGGGTGGGTGTTCCAGGCATGGAGGAAGATGCAAAGATAGAAGGACATTGGGCAGGGGCAGGCAAGAGGCTGGCATGGACTAACACATAGGGTGAGGGGCAAAAAGCTTCCTGGGTTCTTTCCTCTATCCCCTTCCCCTGGCCCAGCTACCAGATTCCCTTCCCCAGCTCTCCCCATTCCCCATCCCCTCTCTATTGTGCTGGGACCAACTCCCCTCACACGGCTGAGTCTGCAGCACAGAGCAGACCATCTATTCGACACTGGTGACGCCGCACCTGGAGTATTGTGTCCAGTTTTGGTCCCTCCACTACAGAAGAGATGTGGACAAATTGGAGACAGTCCAGCGGAGGGCAATGAAAATGATTAGGGTGCTAGTGCACATGACTTATGAGGAGAGGCTGAGGGAACTGGGCTTGTTTAGTCTGCAGAAGAGAAGAGTGAGGGGGGATTTGATAGCAGCCTTCAACTATCTGAAGGGGGGTTCCATAGAGAATGGAGCTAGGCTGTTCTCAATGGTGGCAGATGACAGAACAAGAAGCAATGGTCTCAAGTTGCAGTGGGGGAGGTCTGGGTTGGATATTAGGAAACACTATTTCACTAGGAGGGTGGTGAAGCACTGGACTGGGTTATCTAGGGAGATGGTGGAATCTCCATCTGTCAGGGTTCCCTCCCCACGCTGAACTCTAGGGGACAGACATGGGGACCCGCATGAAGACCCCCTAAGCTTATTTCTACCAGCTTAGGTTAAAAACTCCCCAAGGCACAAATCCTTCCTTGTACCTTGGATTAGGTAACGCTGCCACCACCAAGTGATTTAAACAAAGATTTAGGGAGGGCCACTTGGAGACCTACCTTCCCCAAATATCTCCCCAAGCCCCTACACCCCTTTTCCTGGGCAGGCTTGAGAATATATCCTCACCAATTGGTACAGGTGAACACAGACCCAAACCCTAGGATCTTAAAACAATGAAAAATCAATCAGGTTCTTAAAAGAAGGATTTTAATTAAAGAAAAGGTAAAAGAATTACCTCTGTAAAATCAGGATGGTAAGTACTTTACAGAATAACAAAAGACTCAAGAACACAGAGGATCTCCCCTCTAAGCAAAACCTTAAAGTTACAAAACCAGGCATAGTATCAGAGGGGTAGCCGTGTTAGTCTGAATCTGTAAAAAGCAACAGAGGGTCCTGTGGCACCTTTGAGACTAACAGAAGTATTGGGAGCATAAGCTTTCGTGGGTAAGAACCTCACTTCTTCAGATGCAAAACCAGGCATAAACCTCCTCTTACACAAAGGAAAACACAAGCCAAAATAAAAGTAAACTAACACATTTCCTTGCTAAATACTTACTAACTCTATAGGAGTTGGATTGCTTGCTTCCTTGATCTGACTCCAGCAAGCACACAGAACAGACAGACAAAGCCTTCCCCCCCACCCAGATTTGAAAGTATCTTGTCCCTTTATTGATCCTTTTGGTCAGGTGCCAGCTTGAGCTTCTTAACCCTTTACAGGTAAGAGGATTTTGTGCCTCTGGCCAGGAGGGACCCCATAGCACTGTATACAGAAAGGTGGTCACCCTTCCCTTTATATTCATGACACCATCCTTTTAAGGCCCAGCTTGACAAAGCCTTGGCTGGGATGATTTATTTGGTGTTGGTCCTATTTTGAGCAGGGGGTTGGACTAGATGACTTCCTGAGGTCTCTTCCAACCCTGATATTCTATGATTCCATGATGGGTACAGCAACGCTTTGGTGGTCTCAGTCCTGCTCCCTGTGGCTGTTTCACTCCTCCTCATGAGCAAAGAGTCCCTAGGGCAGTAAATGGCAGGACGTTCCCTAACACTCACTGGCCACGTCGCACTCACTGGGCCCCCGGGACTGGCTTCCTTTGGGAGTGGCCCTGAGGGAATCTGGGAATCCCCCTGACTTGGAGCTGATGCCACTGGGATGCTCTTGGAGATTGTGTGGGAGGTGCTAAAATGAGGGGCCCTAGGCCCCAGGACATTCTGAAATCCTGCTGCAATTCTCTGAATTTTATACGATTTAAAAAAAAATTGAGGACAAAAATTGCAAGTGCCCATGTGGGACTCTGTGAGTGTGTGTGTGGGGGGGCAGCCTGCGTTGAGCTGGCCTAGTCGTTCTTGTTCTGAAAGGGCCTCACCACTGTACCGAGTCCCTTACAATGGACAGTGTCAGTGTTATGGAGGCCCCGAGAGATTGTGGCTTGGTCTACAGATAAATGTTGTGTTGGCAAAGCTAGCTTGCTTAGGAGTTTGAACCCGCCTCACCCCCAGCCCACATAGGTATGCCAGAAAAAGCCGCCCTGTGGCCCTTTTGTTGGTACAATTTGTTCCCGTCAGGGAGCTGGTGTCATCTCTCCTGGGGAAAGCATTCTCTGCTACTATCCGCTGCATCTCCACTTGGCAGGAGGGGCTGCTGCTCATCTTGCTGCATAGACGAGGCTGAACCATCTCCTCAGCCCACAGCCTCCCAGCCTACCCATTGCAGCAGCTGCCCCCCACAGGCGCTCCCTTGCATACAGGTACATGGGGCTCCCTGCGCAGCTCCAATCCACAGCCAGGCCGTGTCAGCAACTAGCACACGATGTTCTCACGGTGATGTGATTCTGGACAGTCTGGAACCTGTCCCTTGATAATACAGGAAGCTCCATCCCTCCACCACGCTGCTCTTCCCACATCCTGGGGCTGAACAGTTGATCAGGGCTGCCACAGGAAGAGCTCCCCTTCCCCTCCCCCAGCATCCCGAAGCCGTTCTCACGGGAGGGGAGCTGCCGCCTCTGACATTACAAGAGGGTGACACAAGAGGCGATACAAGAGGCTGCTGATCTGGGCCAGGGTTACTGACCAGTGTGTGCTCTAGGGGGCCCAGAGACATTGGGGTCCCATACAGCCCCGCGGTACCAGTACAACCCTTGCCCTCCTCACATGACATACGCACACCACACACACACACACACTGTATTTGGGGCCAGCAAATGAGTGAGGGCCAACACCTAAATGAGAAGCAGGAGGCAGTGGGATTTCGGGGAGGGGAGAGATATAATACCTTTGTGTCACATGTGGATTCTTCAGCCACCCCCTCTCCTGCCTGCAGCCACTGCCCCCTCTCCTCCCCACCCAGAGAAGGGCCGTAGGCCTGGCTGCTTCCCCCCAGCCTGGCTGGCCAAACTCGGCAGTACAGCCAGTGTAGACATGCCCCAGAGCCAGGCAGGCCTGGAGTTATTGCCTGGGCAGATTCCTGGCACATGGCTCTGCTGGCTTCTGCCTTCAGCCACCCCCACGCCCCCACAGATTTCCTGCAGCAGTGGATCCTTCCCAGAGATCTCCTGCTCTAACTACTGGGCCTGCTGCCTCTGCCTAATCCCTTTCTAGCAAGGTCTCACCGAAAATGCACATGGTGACAGCCCAGCCTGGCACACCAACTCTGGCTGCCCCCTCCCCCCCCACCACACACACACATACCCCTCTTCCCCTGTGCTATACTCTGCCTTGCTCCTATTGAATGTGGCAGCTGCATTATAGACAAACACGTTACATCTCAGCAATAGTACCTGTGTGCCCAGCACCCCATGTCCCTGCTGGGCTCCCTGCTGAGTCCCTCTCCCTTCCCTCCTGCTGTTCTCTGCTGCCCTCGGCTTACCCAGCATTGCCTCCTGTGAGCAGCAAAATGAGGTCTGCACAAAGCCTTGTCTGAGGATGCCCCTCCCCCACTGCACCCAGAGACAAGGGTGAACCCCTGTCAGTTTATTGGACCTTGCCTCAGTGCAGGGGGCTGGACTTGGCAGGGCCACCCGGGGTGGGGGAGAAGTGGGGCAATTTGCCCCAGGCCCTGCAAGGGCCCCGCGAGCCCTGGCCCGGTGGTGGTCCAGGTCTTTGGTGGCATTTCGGCGGTGGGGGGTCCTTCAGTGCTGCCGAAGACGCGGAGCGACTGAAGGGCCCCCCGCCGCCGAAATGCCACTGAAGACCCGGACCGCCGCCGGGTGAGTACAAGTGCTGCAGCTCCCCCGCTTTGCCCAAGGCTCCCTGAATCCTCTGGGCGGCCCTGGGACTTGTTGACATCTCCAGGGCCCTTCCAATCCCACATTTGGAACTAGTGGTCACCAAATGAAATTAATAGGCAGCAGGTTTAAAACTAATATAAGGAAGTATTTCTTCACACAATGCACAATCAACCTGTGGAACTCCTTGCCAGAGGATATTGTAAAGGCCAAGACTATAACAGGGTTCAGAAAAGAACTAGATAAGTTAATGGAGGATAGATCCATCAATGGCTATTAGCCAGGGTGGGCAGGGATACAAAACCATGCTCTTGAAGTGTCCCTAGCCTCTGTTTGCCAGAGGCTGGGAATGGGCAACAGGGGATGGATCACTTGATGATTACCTGTTCTGTTCATTCGCTCTGGGACACCTGGCATTGGCCACTGTTGGAAGACAGGATACTGGGCTAGATGGACCACCGGTCTGACCCAAAGTGGCCAGTTTTATGTTCTTATGACATTTCTTATCAGTGGGCTCTGACGTATCTGAGACTCTCTGGGCCTTGGAACTGACCCTAGCGCACAGCTCATCACCTGTGTATTGCTATGTGCATTGTTAGGGTCCTAGCAACCCCTGGGCTATTGTTACAGGGGGGCACTGAGCTGAGCTCACAAAGTTCTGTCTCCTCTGTGAAATCTCCTCTGGGTTTCCGCCACCCTGTCCCTGAAAATGAAAATGTCAGAAAGTAACAACAGCCCTTGCGCTGACCCGAGTGATTCTGCAGGGACACGGTGGTCCAGAGTCTGACGTTCACAGCCCAGCCCAATCCAGGCTCAGATAAGACTCAGGTGCAGCTTTCACTTTGAATGTGGCAAACCCCAAGTTCCTGAAGAGGAAGGAGCAAAGAGAAACTAACAATGTGATTTTATCAGCTGTTCTTTTATGTGGCCATATTATTGTTTCCAAGGAAAGAGGTGAGAATGGGAGAGAAAAATCCTATTTAAAAATTAAGGGGAAAAGCTATCAAGACACCCTAGTTACTGTCCAACTGTTCCCGATCATTACTCAGGGCATTCTCCCCTCCCCCATCATTTACAATCCAGCTGAGATGATGACCTTGGGTAACAGCAGCAGAAAGGGGCAAGTGACGAGCATCAGGGACAAAGGGTAACAATAAGCATCAGTTGATTGAGCTGCAGAGGGGAGCGATGTCCAGTGGGAGCCTCTGGGGGTCAGAGTCTCCTTTTTTATTGCACATCATTGAACTCTTATCTGACAGAGAGGCCCTGAGTTGGGGTAATAGCAAGGCTGAGCCCATGTGCTCCAGAAAACACTGATAGGAAATGATAATTAAACACTCCACTGCCTGTGCTGACAGAGCTCAGGGGCTCTGAGATGCTTCAGGTGCAGCTCTGAAAGAAGTTCCAGTGTCAGGCTGCACAATTCCTTGCCCTGCTACAGACGCCCTGGGTGGCCTTAGGCAAGTCACTTGGGCCCAAAGTTTCAAAGGTGTTTTGATGTCTAAAGATGCAGATAGGTATCTAGTGGGATTTTCAAAGGTGTCTGGGCACTGAGCTTCCAATGGGAGTTAGGCACCTCGATGCTGTTGAAAATCCCACTAGACACCCAACTGCATCTTTAGGTGCCCACAGACCTTCCAAACTCTGCCCTTAGTCTCTGTCCCAGGTTTGTAAAGCTATTTAGGCACTTAAAGATTCAGACAGAAGCCGAGTGGTATTTTCAAGAGTGCCTGTGTGAGTGAGGTGCCTGGCTCCCATGAACTCCCTTCAGCTGTGATCCTGCCCCTTCTCTATTCGCCCCAGGTATAATCAGTCGAAGGCGCTTCCTGGTAGGAATGGCCATGCAAACCAGGGATTTCTGCTGAATGTTATAAAATATTCATGGGAAGCAATGTTTGAAAATTAAGGCCCTAATCTAACAAGCATATGCATAACTCTCACAATGCAAGGAAACCCACCAAAGCCTGAATCACAAATATTTGCACCCAAATCCTGTTTATAAGAATTAAATTCATCCATTCAGGACTCAGAAACAATCCCATGTGACCTGTGTGTCCAATCAGAACTAACCCATGCAGATCAATGTATTTGACAAATGTATTTAGCAAATATTTTTGAATAACAAATAAATCTGAAAAAATTGTGGTCAGTTTGTGGGCAGCTGAGAAACTGGAACAGAAGCTGAGCTCACTGGATACAACACATGCAGTACATTATTTCCCCCAGCTCCGCTTTCAGCCCTTCTGTCTCTCCCCCACCCCCACACTCTCTGGGTCTTGGTTTATTTACCCCTTCGCTCTGTCTGAAGAATTACTGGGGTTACTCCCATGTTATTTCTGTAGCCCCCTCAGTGCCCTGGGCATGTCGTATGGTCCCTGTCCTGGGAGCTTCCAGGCTGGGCTGGGTTTAGGGGCTCACTAATGGGTGTAAGCAAGGAGGAGGAGGAGAAGTCTGCAGGCCTGGGGCAGTAGGTCAGGGTGGGCGTTCCAGGCATGGAGGAAGGTGCAAAGATAGAAGGGGTAGGCAAGAGGCTGGGGTGGAGCTAACATGGAGAGGGGCAAAAAGCTGCATGGCTCCTTCCTGTGAGTGGGTTTCCTTCACCCAGCCAGGGCCTATTGCTCACACAGTCCTGGGGCAGGGGGCTCACTCCCCTTCCCCTGGCCCAGCTACCAGATCCCCTTCCCCAGCTCTCCCCATTCCCCCTCCATAGGGTTACCATATTTCAGCAAGCAAAAAAGAGGACGGGAGGAGCCCCGCCCTAGCCCCGCCCCTCCCACTTCCCACCCCCCCAGAACCCTCAACCCTCCCCCCGTTCCTTGTCCCCTGACTGCCCCCTCCTGGGACCTCTGCCCCTAACTGCACCCCAGGACTCCACCCCCTATCTAAGCCTCCCTGCCTCTTGTCCCCTGACTGCCCCAACCCTTATCCACACCCCCACCCCCAGACAGACCCCTGGGACTCCCACGCCCCATCCAACCACTCCCCACCCCTGACAGCCCCCCCAGAACTCCCAACCCATCTAAACCCCTCTGCTCCCTGTCCCCTGACTGCTCTGATCCCTCTCCCCACTCCTGCTCCCTGACAGCTCCCCCCCAGAACTCCCAACCCCCCACCCCTCCCGCTCCTTGTCCCCTGACTGCCCCCTCCTGGGACCCCTGCTCCTAACTGCCCTCCAGAACCCCACCTCCTACCTAAGCCTCCCTGTTCCTTATCCCCTAACTGCTCCTTCCTAAGACCCCCCCCAACTGCCCCCCAGGACCCTAGCCCCTACCTGTACCCTGACTGCCCAAAACTTTCTCCACTCCCCCCAAAAAGCCCCCCCCGAACTCCCGACCCCCCCCCCCCGTTTCTTGACTGCCCCCTCCAGAACCTCCCTGCCCCTTCTCCTGCCCCCTGGCCCCCTTACCCTGCTGCTCAGAACAGGGTGTTGGGCTCTGTGCGAGCCGGACATGTGGCTGCGCTCCCCAGCACAACACACAACACGGTCCCTGGCCCTGCACAGTGCTGCTGGAGCCGGGCGCGGGGCTGCCGGGGAGGAGCTGCCGGCTCAGAATGCAGGGAGGGAGGGAGGAGGAGGAGCTCCTCTACAGCTGCTCCGGAGTCCAGCCCGTGACTTTCCTGCAGCCCTCCCAGCCGCTCGCTCTGCTCTGCCGGGGGGGGGGGGAAATCCCGGACATTTTGAGTGATTTACAAATTCCCCCCGGACGCTATTTTTAGCACAAAAAGGAGGACATGTCCGGGTAAATCCGGACGAATGGTAACCCTAGCCGACCCAGGCTGGAGACGCGCCTCCTCCCCCCACACCCTCCTTACCTGCTTCAGGCTTCCCGCGAATCAAATATTCGTGGGAAGCAGGGGAGGGGGCGGAGTTGGGGCGGGGACTTTGGAGAAGGGGCGGAGTTGGGGCGGGGGGCATGGGTGGGGCCCCGTGGAGTGTCCTCCTTTTGGAGGCTCAAAATATGGTAACCCTAGACCGGGTCGGCCCGCCCAGCACTGCCAGTCCCCGGCCCGGCCCCCGGCCGAGCACCTCCGGCCCGCCCAGCACTGCCGGCCCCTGGGCCCCCGGCCGAGCACCCGCGGCCCAGCCTCGCCGACCGCCGGCCCCCGAGCCCCCGGCCCGGCACCGCCGGCCCCCGAGCCCCCGGCCCGGCACCGCCGACCGCCGGCCCCCCGGCCCGGCACCGCCGGCCCCCGAGCCCCCGGCCCGGCCCGGCCGACCTCCGTCCCCCGAGCCGCCGGCCCCCGAGTCCCCGGCCCGGCACCACTGGCTCCCGAGCCCCCGAGCCCCCGGCCCGGCACCGCTGACCGCCGGCCCGCATGTCCCGATTTTCCCAGACATGTCTGGCTTTTGGGGATTTCCCCCCGGACGGGAATTTGGAGCCCAAAAAGCCGGACGTGTCCGGGAAAATCCGGACGTATGGTAACCCTACCCCTCCATCACACTGAGACCAGCTCCTCTCACAAGGCTGAGTCTGCAGCACAGAGCAGCCCTTGCAGCAGAGCCTGGTGCTCTCACACCTGCCTCCTGTGCCGTTTCACTCCTTGCCATGGGCACAGAGTCCCTAGGACAGTAAATGCCGAGGCGTTGGGACTGGCTTCTTTTGGGCGTCAGATCAGGCAGTTAATGGCCCTGAGGTGACCTGGCTATCTCTTCAAACCTAGCTTACAGCTGACCCTGCTGGGAGGCTCTGGGAGGCTGTGGGGGAGACGCTAAAATGAGGGCACCTAGGTCTGCTCCACTAGGACAGTCTGAAATTTTGCTGCCATTTTATACAATTAAAAACAAAGTTGAAGCCATAAATTGTACGTGCCCATGCGGGATGCTGTGTGGGGCAAGCAGCCTGTGGTGAGTTGGTCTAGTCATTCTAGCTATTGTAATGAAACGGCTTCACTGCCATACTGCGCCCCTTGCAATCACTAACAAGACAGACAGGCAGAAATCAGCAATTTCTCAAAAGGACAATTTCCCTCTGCTTTGCACAGTCTCCTCCCCTCCACTCCCCTCCCCTCTGTCCGGCTGACAGCCCCAAATCCTCCTACCACCCTGCCTACCCCCATAGGAAGATACTCAGCAGCATTCTGGTTGTAGAAGAGGGATTTGAAATACCAGTATAGCCAACCACAAGCATAGGAGCACAGAAAATCATGAGCCTGGCCCCCAAAAGATAAAAAATAAATCATGCCTTCTGGTCTGCTTGGGGATTTTTGAACTCCTACTCCTCCACTCCGTCCCCTATCCAGCCCCTGATGTTCCCAGCCACATCCATCCCCTGAGGAGACCCCTTGCATTTGCCCCCTGGCAGGAGAAACCAGGCAAGCCAACTGGTAAATAGATGATATGGTGGACTGGCTATTTGGACCAGGATCAGTTATGGTTGGCATCATGTTACCAGGATTGCTGACCCCAAATGTTAGAAAGTCATGAACCTGGCCCCCAAAACACCATGAAATTTATTTAAAAAAACCGAAACAAAACACATTTTCTCCCAAGACTTCTGGCCGCACTCACTTTCAAGCTTCTGTCTGCAACCAGGAGGGCTTAAAAACTGACTTTTTTTGTTTAAATAAAAACTGAATCTCTCACCTAGTCACCTGACTCCAGGAGCTGGGGTTCTCTGTCAAACACCAAGTATCACGAGACTCCCAATAAAATCGCAGGAGCCGGTGACATTGTGTTAGCTCGCTCTGTTGTTCACTTTGTGGCGCAGAGCAGGTCTGTTTGGGCTCCTCCTAGACCTTTCCCCACATCATCGCATGGGGGGAGTGGGCAGGGTTGGCCCTTTGTGAAAAGGCTGCAGGACCTATCCACAAACCAGTGAAAGCCTCAGGCACCTGCACTGATCCTAGCCATCTGTGCAGAGCCCCTGGGCTTGATCACTTGATCATTGCCTATTAGGTTCACTCCCTCTGGGGCACCTGGCATTGGCCACTATCAGCAGGCAGGATGCTGGGCTGGATGGACCCTTGGTCTGACCCAGTATGGCCGTTCTTACGTTCGTATGTTCTACACTGACTCTGCTCCCTGATGCCCATCCTAGCTCCATAGCAGCATCAGTCCATTGGAGCCGTACTGCCAGGGCTCCCCTTGCCCATGGCTGCCCTGGCTCACTTGCTGAGGGGCAGGAGCTGGACTCTGAAGGAAAAATGATGCAGCACAGATTGAAAAATCCCTCCCAGGCTAGGTCTCTTCCTGGGGCCTTCATTCTTCCCCTCCCTTGGCCTGAGCCTGCCAGACAGCAGTGCCCACTCCCCCCCCCCCCAGAGGAAGGGAAGGGTGAGAAAAAAGGAACAGAGATCAACTAATTACTGGGGAGAACACAAGAAGGATAGGGCTAAGCCAGAGAGTGCCAGTGGGGTCATCAGGCAGAGAACCATGAATTATGCCTGCTGCTCTGAGGAGATGTCTGGGGAGTGACTGGATGCTGCCTGGGGAGCTCTGCCTGGACT
Organism: Chrysemys picta bellii; assembly: GCF_011386835.1. Taxonomy (NCBI): domain Eukaryota; kingdom Metazoa; phylum Chordata; order Testudines; family Emydidae; genus Chrysemys; species Chrysemys picta. The sequence continues at coordinate 63,917 of NW_027052945.1, forward strand.
TGTGAGGGAATGAGGAAAAGGAGAGAGCTGCATAGGCTGAGCTGGGCCAATGCCAGGCCAAGCTTATGAAGAGGTCCCTGGGCTTCCTGAGGCTTTGGGCAGGGTGACCATAAATAACCAGGGGAGGGGAGAAGAGAAGCCAGATCTGAAGGGGATGGTCGAGGTGCTGAACCCCAGCTGCAGAAGGGGCAGGGATGTGTGAGAGGCAGGCCACTGCTGTCTGTGAACACCTCAGGGCTCCATGAAGGAGCCTCCAGCTCATGTTGCCAGTGGGCTGTGGAACCCAGGTGCAGTGGGGTCTCTCCCAGGGATTCATTTGTGCCAGGGCTTGCCAGGATTGAGCCCCAGCACCTCTAGGCTGGCCGCATCAGTTATGAAATTAAAAAAATTGCTTGAGCCCAGGCACCTTTTCATTTCAAATGACCAGTCTGCCAACGATTCTTAAACATAAACATCAGCCATAGCACAATGCTCACTGGGTGCACCAAAGTGCAAAGGAGGAACAGAAAATCAGGAATTGATACTGTTTATCCCCAAAAATGGCTTTTTGTATGAAAAAAAGAATATTTGCTTCCCTCTTTAATTTGTGAATGTGGTGAGTCCTCCATCCCATTTATTTAAAATATATAAAATTGTATTTTTATTTACAAATGTTTGCATGAAAGATATAAAACAAAATCTGAATGCCGAACACTGACGTTTTATAGCAAAGATACTATTCATTCACCAGTATAGCTCATGACCCCTATTAATCACTGAAGTATTGGTTATTCAATTATTCAATGATTAATTAGTAAGCAGGAATTGCTGCACATTGATGGTAACATGCTACTTCAGACACTGAATGAACCCAGCAGAAATGGGCTTCATTGCTGTAAACACTATGATAAAAATGTGAGAACTAGTGGCAGTACAATTAGGCAAAGAGTCAGACCTTAGTTATGTAAGTCATAACTTAGTTTCATTTTTATATTCCAATACACTAGTGATTCTCCAGAATCCAAGAATAAAACAGTTGATGACCCAAGCACTTGGGACCAGTAGCTTTAGAGAGAGGCTGGTCCATGAGGGATTCTCTGGTGAAGTGATCCATGGACTGAAAGAAAGGGAGAAACACTGATCTGCAATCATTCAGCGTCAAGGTAATGTATTGAATTCAACTCGAAGGCTGTTGATGTTTACTGACTTTAATATGTTCACTGTTGTTATATCTATTTCTAGTCATAATTCTATTTTTTAAATCTATTTTGCTATGTCTTCATAGTACACAGGCAAAAAAAAACCCTCTATGTTGAAGGCAAAAGTGAGAATAAATATAATTAATTTCAAGGTAAAAATCCTGACAAGATCATTATAGTTAAGGGGGGGAAATCTGTCAAATGTTAAGAATTTCATGATCTTGGTGGTCTTGAATATATTTATCAATAACTTCGACTTGTTATTTAACAGTTCTATTTCTGTAAGGAATTGTACAGGGTACTGATGCAAAAGCACCTCATTATCATGTTCTTTCTTCCCTCTGGGGGTACGTCTTCACTACCCGCTGTATTGGTGGGTAGCAATCGATTTATCTGGGATCGATATATCACATCTCGTTAAGACGCGATATATCGATCCCCGAACGCGCTCACCGTGGACTCCGGAACTCCACCAGAGCGAGCGGCGGTAGCGCAGTCGACGGGGGAGCCGCGGCCGTCGATCCCGCGCCGTCTGGACCCCAGGTAATTCGATCCAAGATACTTCGACTTCAGCTATGCTATTCGCGTAGCTGAAGTTCCGTATCTTGGATCGATCCCCCCCCAGTGTAGACCAGCCCTTGGCTTTGCCCCCACCCCCCCTTCAGAGTCAGGTGAGCATTACCTCATCGTAGTCCCAAACTGACCAAAGGAAGGGAAAGGGGGTGACTCACTTGAGAGTCCAACAGATCCTTTGTTGCTGCCTAGGCCAGTGTCCTTTGTTCCTGTGAGGCTGGGCTGGGTTCATCCCATATATGCCTCGATGAGGTGTGAACTGCCCCTCTGTTCCTGGAGAGTTTTGCCTGGGCTTGTTTTAAGCCATGAGGACACATTTTCAGCCTCACAACTATATAGATGAAATTACTACCTATAACATTATTGTAACAACAATGCTCAGTGCATCATAAACCTTCTGAAGACACCCGACATGACAAACTTTGCATTGGATACCACGCAATTATATTACAAGGATGAACATGGGGTTGCAGGGTGTTCCCCCGAGATACAGAGTGTCACACCTACACAAAAGAGGAAATAGTTCTTATATAGCAATTCCCATCACTAGATCTCAAAGGGAACATTTACACGGCAACAAAAGACCCACGGCAGGGCAGCAGGAGGCACAAATCAGCTCACAGGGCTCTATCTCCAGGATTACAAATTGCAGGGCAGACGTTTTGGCTTCGTCTGGAATCCAGGCTGTGAAAGCCCACAAGGAGGGAGGGTCTCAGAGCCTGGGGTCTAGTCTGATCCCAAATGTTTACACAGCAGTATTTAGCTCCACAGTCCGAGCCCTAGTCAATTGACCATGGCTCTCAGACTTGGTGCCGGGAATTATTTATTGCAGTGTAGACATACTCAAAGTGTCCTACAAAGGAGGTCAGGGAGTAATTATCATCAATTTACAGATTAAAAGCCTTTAAAATGGCTCATCTAAGAAACTGAAAAGTATCTAATGGTTATTTCCCTCCCTCTGCTCCAGAAAAAAAATCACGTTATGCCATGAAATTGGACAGTTTTAGCACTGGCTCAAGCAGGTGGCTGGTTTTAATGATGAGAATATTAAAAGGATGCTGAAATTGCCATTATTTGAAACACTACCTATGATTCCCGGTGAGGAAAATGTAGCTCATATAAAAAATCTTTGTCAACAAAGCTGTGAGATTCATTTTCCCTGTTGCATTGATAGAGGGTGTATGTTGGGGCCAGCAATGGTTGAGGAGATTGAAGGCTCTTGTATATAGTTGCAGCACTAAACACTTACTTATGGTAAGCGGGTTTGTGTCAGAATTATTACTGATCACTGCCCCTTTTCCATTAAAGGGCGGGGAGAGAACATAAATCCTTTTAACCTTCTATTAAAAACACAGGGGAAGGAGAAGGGGAAGGAAAACTCTTAAAGCATTTACAACTGAAAGAACTAAATAAGACTTTCATTGTGGCTGCTTCCCATACTCCCTTTCTCTGTACAGCATTTTCTTTAGTGGAAAATCTCCTCACCTTTGTCTAAACTAGAGATTTTGGCCATATCAGACAAGTGACTTGTTTGCCAGCTATAGCAGGGGTGTAAATGGTCATCTAGACACTCTAGAAATGTTTGTTCCTGGCTGGACTATCCTTGGGCTCTGGTGCTGAAGAAGGATTGAATGACCTTGTTGGGGACATGAGGTAGATACAGTAAGATGGTTGCTTTGGGGGTGTTGAATTCCAGTCCTGTTTCTTTTAAAGACCAGACAAAACAAAGCAGACACACACAGGAGAAGAAATATAAGAAGGCCCAGCTTCTGTCCCTATTATTTGCCATTTAGCAGCTGCAAATTCCAAGAGTTTTATTAGTAGAGCAGTGCAAAGAACTGACTTTTAATTTTGCTGGCAGTTCCAAAAAATTTGGCGGGGGGGAATGTTTTAGGTAACCCTGAATGAAAAAAAATTCAAAATTTTGGCCTATAAAAAAAATTTTTCAGTGACATGAAGTGTTTGACATGAAATGTAACATTTCATTTTGTTTTGGAGCTTTTAAAATGTTTTTATATATTTTAAATAAAATTGAAGAAAATTTAAAAAAAAAGTCATTTTGAATTGAGAAATCAAATGTTTCCATTCAACAATGTCAAAACAAAACAATTTCCTTTTTTCTGCATGTTTGTTGGTTTGTTTTTCACCAAAATAATTCTGCAAAATTAACATGAATTCGCAAAATGTTTTAGTCAGCCTAAATCTGCATTTTTTACTGGAAAAAGAGGTTCAGACAAAAGGTTTCACGCAGCTCTACTTATTAACCTGAGATTTAGCTGTTACTGGCTGGGGTGAAAGCATGGCTCTCAGGTTGTCTCTTTCAGTACAGCAGAGTTGCAAAGGTGGAGTTTTTCTGGCTGCCTAAGCTAGACTCTCATGAGACGGAAGGCAAAACAAGAAAAAGAGGAAGCGTAATGTGGAGTGCTCCTGTGTGGGAAGGAAAAATGATGTGCTAGAGCATGGGTGATATTAGGAACTTCAGGTTCTCATCATCCCAGGCATTGCCCAGGATTCAGCTGAACCCAATGGAGATTGTCCCAGTTTTGGGGTTAACTGCACCTGTTCCCCCTTCCTGGCCTCCAGCCATCATCCCACTATGAGCAGGATGATTTAGTTGGGGTTGGTCCTGCTTTGAGCAGGGGGTTGGACTAGATGACCTCCTGAGGTCCTTCCAATCCTGATATTCTATGATTCTATAACCCCTGTCCCTCTCCCTCCAGACCACAATTTTAGGGCTGCAGTCCCCCGGCAATTCCCTGTGACTACCCTAGCAGGTCTGACTTTAGGTTAGCACCTGCAGTTCTGCTCTCCCCCAGGGATAATGACAGGGTTACCAGTGACTAGCCAGCTTTCACAGAACACAGTATCTTGATTTAGTACAAGTGTATGTCAAAGAAAACCTATCCTAAAACAATAGACAGCACAGATATTAACCTTAGCCAGTGTCACCCATCATCCACAGGGAGTCCTGGTAGGTCCATACACTGGTCCAGAGTGAGTCTGACCTAAGTCAGATCAGGCTGAATCCTTATACTATTTGGGGCCTTTGTCGTCAGGCCTCCAGGACCAGGTAAAACCAATCAGTGCTACTTCTCCCCAGGACCAAAGCTTCAAAGGTGCTGGGTGTCTGAGTAACTGGCATTGGGACTTGCATTCATTACCCTCCCCACCCCGCAGTGAGTCCAGATTCTGCTGAAAACTCACTCAGCGAGCCAGAAACACACAGCTGCATATACCGATTATTGATACAGCAGTCTGTGAACATCCCCTGTGCCCACAGTGGCTATCACATCTCAGTAGAACAGTCTTTGAAGTTTCCATGCTTGCAAGGTCTCACGTTTGTCACAGTGATCTTGTCTGGTTGCTTCCTCTTGTCTGGTCAGGACATCTTTCAAGATGTGATGGCTAAATGAGTGGGCTGATTTTCGGAGATGCCAAGCTCCCATCATTACTTCTGAAATCAATGGGGACTGTAGGTTCTCAGCACCTCTGAGAATAAAGCCACTTACTTTGATACCTAAGTAAAGATTTAGGTGCCTAATTTTAGACACTAAGAGTAACATTTTCAAAAGTATCTAAGTGATTTCAGTGTCTAAGTCCCATTGAAAGTCTAGAACAATATTTTTGGAATAAGAAATTACAATATGAATATTAGTACTAGAAGTTCTCATATTAATTATGATATTAAAATGAATATAGAATCCTAGAATATCAGGGTTGGAAGGGACCTCAAGAGGTCATCTAGTCCTACCTCCTGCTCAAAGCAGGACCAATTCCCAGCTAAATCATCCCAGCCAGGGCTTTGTCAAGCCGGGCCTTAAAAACCTCCAAGAAAGGAGACTCCACCACCTCCCTAGGTAACGCATTCCAGTGCTTCACCACCCTTCTAGTGAAATAGTGTTTCCTAATATCCAACCTGGACCTCCCCCACTGCAACTTGAGACCATTGCTCCTTGTTCTGTCATCTGCCACCACTGAGAACAGCCGAACTCCATCCTCTTTGGAACCCCCCTTCAGGTAGTTGAAGGCTGCTATCAAATCCCCCCTCATTCTTCTCTTCTGCAGACTAAACAATCCCAGTTCCCTCAGCCTTTCCTCATAAGTCATGTGCTCCAGATCCCTAATCATTTTTGTTGCCCTCCATTGGACTCTTTCCAATTTTTCCACATCCTTCTTGTAATGTGGGGCCCAAAACTGGACACAGTATTCCAGATGAGGCCTCACCAATGTCGAATAAAGGGGAACGATCACGTTCCTCGATCTGCTGGCAATGCCCCTACTTATACATCCCAAAATGCCATTAGCCTTCTTGGCAACAAGAGCACACTGTTGACTCATATCCAGCTTCTCGTCCACTGTGACCCCTAGGTCCTTTTCTGCAGAACTGCTACCTAGCCATTTGGTCCCTAGTCTGTAGCAGTGCGTGGGATTCTTCCGTCCTAAGTGCAGGACTCTGCTCTTGTCCTTGTTGAACCTCATCAGGTTTTTTTTGGCCCAATCCTCTAATTTGTCTAGGTCCCGCTGTATCCGATCCCTACCCTCTAATGTATCTACCACGCCTCCTAGTTTAGTGTCATCTGCAAACTTGCTGAGAGTGCAGTCCACACCATCCTCCAGATCATTAATAAAGATATTAAACAAAACCGGCCCCAGGACCGACCCTTGGGGCACTCCGCTTGAAACCGGCTGCCAGCTAGACATGGAGTCATTGATCACTTCCCGTTGAGCCCGACGATCTAGCCAGCTTTCTATCCCTCGATCGCCATGAGTTTTCAAAAATAATGGCTAATGGCTCTGCAATCTCACCCGCCTACTCCTTTAGCACCCTCGGATGCAGCGCATCCGGCCCCATGGACTTGTGCACGTCCAGTTTTTCTAAATAGTCCTGAACCACTTCTTTCTCCACAGAGGGCTGGTCACCTTCTCCCCATATTGTGCTGCCCAGTGCAGCAGTCTGGGAGCTGACCTAGTTCGTGAAGACAGAGGCAAAAAAATCATTGAGTACATTAGCTTTTTCCACATCCTCGGTCACTAGGTTGCCTCCCTCATTCAGTAAGGGGCCCACACTTTCCTTGACTTTCTTCTTGTTGCTAACATACCTGTAGAAACCCTTCTTGTTACTCTTAACATCTCTTGCTAACTGCAACTCCAAGAGTGATTTGGCCTTCCTGATTTCACTCCTGCATGCCTGAGCAATATTTTTATACTCCTCCCTGGTCACTTGTCCAATCTTCCACTTCTTGTAAGCTTCTTTTTTGCGTTTAAGATCAGCAAGGATTTCACTGTTTAGCCAAGCTGGTCGCCTGCCATATTTACTATTCTTTCTACACATCGGGATGGTTTGTTCCTGCGACCGCAATAAGGATTCTTTAAAATACAGCCAGCTCTCCTGGACCCCTTTGCCCTTCATGTTATTCTCCCAGGGGATCCTGCCCATCTGTTCCCTGAGGGAGTCAAAGTCTGCTTTTCTGAAGTCCAGGGTCCGTATTGTGCTGATCTCCTTTCTTCCTTGTGTCAGGATCCTGAACTCGACCATCTCATGGTCACTGCCTCCCAGGTTCCCATCCACTTTTGCTTCCCCTACTAATTCTTCCCTGTTTGTGAGCAGCAGGTCAAGAAAAGCTCTGCCCCTAGTTGGTTCCTCCAGCACTTGCACCAGGAAATTGTCCCCTACACTTTCCAAAAATTTCCTGGATTGCCTGTGCACCGCTGTATTGCTCTCCCAGCAGATATCAGGGTGATTAAAGTCTCCCATGAGAACCAGGGCCTGCGATCTAGCAACTTCTGCTAGTTGCCAGAAGAAAGCCTCGTCCACCTCATCCCCCTGGTCTGGTGGTCTATAGCAGACTCCAACCATGACATCACCCTTGTTACTCACACTTCTCAACTTTATCCAGAGACTCTCAGGTTTTTCTGCAGTTTCATACAGGAGCTCTGAGCAGTCATACTCCTCTCTTACATACAACGCAACTCCCCCACCTTTTCTGCCCTGCCTGTCCTTCCTGAACAGTTTATATCCATCCATGACAGTACTCCAGTCATGTGAGTTATCCCACCAAGTCTCTGTTATTCCAATCGCATCATAGTTCCCTGACTGTGCCAGGACTTCCAGTTCTCCCTGCTTGTTTCCCAGGCTTCTTGCATTTGTGTATAGGCACTTAAGATAACTCATCGATCGTCCCTCTTTCTCAGCATGAGACAGGAGTCCTCCCCTCTTGCGCTCTCCTACTCGTGCTTCCTCCCAGGATCCCATTTCCCCACTTACCTCAGGGCTTTGGTCTCCTTCCCCCGGTGAACCTAGTTTAAAGCCCTCCTCACTAGGTTAGCCAGCCTGCTGGCGAAGATGCTCTTCCCTCTCGTCGTTAGGTGGAGCCCGTCTCTGCCTAGCACTCCTCGTTCTTGGAACACCATCCCATGGTCAAAGAATCCAAAGCCTTCTCTCCAACACCACCTGCGTAGCCATTCGTTGAGTTCCATGATTCGACGGTCTCTACCCAGGCCTTTTCCTTGCACAGGGAGGATGGACGAGAACGCCACTTGCGCCTCAAACTCCTTTATCCTTCTTCCCAGAGCCACGTAGTCTGCAGTGATCCGCTCAAGGTCATTCTTGGCAGTATCATTGGTGCCCACGTGGAGAAGCAGGAAGGGGTAGCGATCCGAAGGTTTGATGAGTCTCGGCAGTCTCTCCGTCACATCGTGTATCCTAGCTCCTGGCAAGCAGCAGACCTCTCGGTTTTCCCGGTCGGGGCGGCAGATAGATGACTCAGTCCCCCTGAGGAGGGAGTCCCCGACCACCACCACCCTCCTCCTCCTCTTGGGAGTGGTGGTCGTGGAACCCCCATCCCTAGGACAGTGCATCTTTTGCCTTCCAATCGGTGGAGTCTCCTTCTGCTCCCTTCCCTCAGATGGGTCATCTAGTCCACTCTCCGCATTAGTACCTGTAGAGAGAACATGGAAACGATTGCTCACCTGTATCTCCATTGCTGGTGCATGGACGCTCCTCTTTCTTCTTCTGGAGGTCACATGCTGCCAAACCTCTTCACAATCCTTCTGTCCCTGCTGCGCCTGTTCTGAATCTTCAGAACATTGTGGCCGTAGAAGCATCTCCTGACGTCTGTCCAGGAAATCTTCATTTTCCCTTATGCAACGCAGAGTCGATACTCGTTTCTCCAGGCCTCGAACCTTCTCTTCCAATATGGAGACCAGCTTGCCCTTCGTACAGACAAAGTCGCTTCTGTCCTGTGGAAGAAAGACAAACATGGCACAACCTGTGCAGGTGACAACAGCTGATCGCTCACCTTCCATATCACCGTCCTCTTAAGAGCTTCCTCAACTGTTGCAGGAACTACTCAGAGAAACCCATAGATGAAAGCCTCAGTGGGCTCTGCCCAGGCAAACTCCCGCTTTTAGCCTCTGCTGTTCGCCGCTCAGCTGGTTCGCTGCTGACTGGCCTTATATACCAGTCAGGCCCCCTCAAGGCCCACCTGGAACAAAGCACTCCCAATTCACACTTTTCAAACAACCAAGCAAGCAATCAAGCACACGGTCAAACTGACCAACTGTCCCAGCAGCAGACACTCAGATACTCACCAACACAGCCCCCCTAATGCAGCACTTAGCGTACCTCCTCTCGGACAGCTCCCAGGCAAACTTCCTCTGTTAGCCTCTGCTGTTCGCCGCTCAGCTGGTTTGCTGCTGACTGCCCTTATATACCAGTTAGGCCCCATTATATAATAAATATATAATATATATAATAAAAAAATAATAAAATATTGTGCTTAGCTGTCGGTTAATTTTAGATAGCAATTGGATTTTTAAATTAAATTGGTAGAAGAAGAACCATCCTTTGAATTTGCACTGGCCTTTCTGTCTCTGTCATATATTCCTAGAGCAGCTTCTCTCGATGGAGTGACACTTCTGGGCCTAGCCAGTGAGCACAGTCATGGGATCAAATAGCTCTTAAGTCTTGGCATGACCAGCAATGGTCCTAAAACTTTAGGATGCAGAAAGTCACCTTCCTGGAGCTGTGAGCCAAACATTGTCTTGACCTGCAGTGCTAGAACACCAATTAGCATGGAGACATGCGTGGCAATTGCAGTGTGGAGCTTATCTCTTCAGATTGCTGCCACTTGGTGGTGAACCAGTTTGGTGTGGGGAAATCCACAGTGAGGGAAGTTGATGGAGGTGTGCAAAGCTCTTCCCTCCATATATGCTGTTGCATAAGGTGATCAGGCTAGGTAATATTCAAACCAAGTAGCTCAGGTTTTCCAGCTGCGGTGAGGCTAGCGTTGTGATCACTTTGCCCATTCTTTGCCTATCTCATCAAGCATTTGTCCATGAACAAGATGGGGTAATTCTCCATGGTTTTGCAGCCCTCATTGGATCACTGGAGCAAATTCACGGACATTAATGTTGGATGGCTGGGAAAAGCACTGTGTTTTCATAATTATCGTGTGGTAATTGAATTGTGTGGTTTCTATACTTGTGATAAAATATATCAGTCTGTGAGCTATTCATAGATGTTAAGGTCCCAACAGAACATTACATCATCTATTCTGACCTCCCTTCTATCAATCCCATACCATTAAATTTCACCAAGTTAGCTCTGTATGGAACCCAATAATTTGTGTTTGACTAAAGCGTCTTTCAGAAAGGAATCTAGGCTTGATTTGACGACATCAAGAGATTGAAAAACCACCACTTCCTTTAGTAGTTTGTTCCAATGGTTAATCACCCTCACTGTTAAAAATGTGAGCTATTATTTCTAATCTGAATTGTTCTGGCTTTTACTTCTAGTCATTGGTCGTTGTTAGGACTTTCTCTGCTAGATTAAAGAGCTCTTTAATACGCAGTATTTTCTCCCCACAAATGTTCTTGTGCAGTGTATTCACACTGTATTCACATCACCTCTCAATCTTCTTTTCGATAAGCGCAACAGATTCAGCTCTTTAAATGTGTCCTTTTCAGTCATTTTCTCCTGCCCTTGAATTATAGTTCCAGCTCTTTTCTGTGCCCTCTCCAATTTTTCATAATCCTTTTTAAAATGTGGACCCCAGAATTGGATGCAGTATTTCAATATCAGTCTCTCCAAGGCTGGATACAGAAGTAAAAATCACTACCCCCCTGTTTTACACCCCAGGGTCACATTAGCTCTTTTTGAAACAGCATTACAGTGGGAGATCATGTTAAGTTATTTGGCCACTGTCACCAGCTGAATCCTTTTCAGAGTCACTGCAGTACCTGTTTGCTTGCCCTTTGAACAATCATATAACTATAGCTGATTAATAAATCCTTCCATTCTTATAACAACCAAAGCAAATACTTGTGTTTTTATTGCTAGAAAAAAACGTCTTCAACATTGAGTAAAGTTTTCAAAAGTGCCTAAGAGCCAGATTTTCAAATATATTTAGGTGCCTAAACATGCAGCTCGGTGCATAGCAAGATTTTCAAAAGAACCTGGGCACCTAATTCCCATTATCAGAGCTGTATATGAGAAGATGAGAATCAGGTCCAAGAGTCTTCAAACTTGAAACTGTTCACTGCCAGCCTATCAGACCTGAAGAACTGAGTCTGTTAGCACTAATGCTGCCTTTTTAACAACACTGTGTGTTTATTATTCTTTAAGGGGATTTTGATCTCCGCCCTGTAGTCAGCACTTGGTATGGATTTACATTAGTATAACTCTCCAGTATTCTTCTGCTCTCATTCCAGGAATAGGTGAAAGCAGCACAAGGGAGGATATTTCAGTTCAGTTAAATGCATTAAATTAAAAAAGAAAACAACTTATGGACAGTTTAATATCAAGATCTACTGCTATGCGATGAGACAGCTTCAGAAAGTGAAGCTGGATACAGAAGTTAAAACTGTCAACTGAAAACAGACTCTCCTTAAGTAATGGACTATTAGAGAACTGAGAGCCCCTCAGAGTCTCTGAAACTGCTCAAAACAGTTTTTCAGGGTTCAGCAGGTAACTGAAACCTGAACCTTAACTATAGCATGGATATCACACTTGTATACTTAAATACTTAATATATTTTAGAGAAGACTTACAAAAATACCGAAAACCCTAATATTTAATACTAATTGGGCCAGAAAGCAAGTGCAAATGGCTCTGTAGGCCAGGGACTAGGATGCTCACCGGGGAGGGCTGCACATCTGGGTCTCAGACTCTGTGCATATGGCTATTTAATTATTTATACAAGGATAGCTTCGACAGGAGAGATTGCAAAGCACCCCCTTAGAAGAGCCAGCAGCCCTGCAGTTAGGTCACTTGCCTAGGAAAGGGGAGAGGAGGGATTCAAAGCTGGGCTGCCTGCAGTTCTTCTGAGTGACTTATTAACTGGGCTATCAGTGATCAGAGGGGCACCGCCTCCTCCTCAGTGATTAGAATGATTGGAAAAAGGCAACTATAGTGCCCATCTTTAAAAAAGGGAAGAAGGAGAACCCGGGGAACTACAGGTGGTCAGTCTCACCTCACTACCTGGAAAAATCATGGAGTAGGTCCTGAAGGAATCAATTTTGAAGCACTTGGAGGAGAGGAAGGTTATCAGGAACAGTCAACATAGATTCACCAAAGGCAAGTCAACCTGATTGCCTTCTATGATAAGATAAATGGCTCTGTGGATATGGGGAAATCAGTGGACGTGATATAGCTTGACTTTAGCAAAGCTTTTGATACAGTCTCCCACAGTAGTCTTGCCAGCAAGTTAAAAAAGTATGGATTGGATATATGGACAATAAGGTGGATAGAAAGCTGGCTGGATTGTCGGGCTTAACAGGTAGTGTCTATTTGGCAGCCGGTAGCAAATGTGGAGTGCCCCAGGGGTTGGTCCTGGGGCAGGTTTTGTTTAGTATCCTCATTAATGATATGGATGATGGTCTGGATTGCACACTCAGCAAGTTCATGGATGACACTAACCTGGGGGGATAGGTAGATACTCTGGAGGGTAGGGATAGGATACAGAAGGACCTAGAGATATTGGAGGATTGGACCAAAAGAAATCTGATGAGGTTCAACAATGACAAGTGCAGAGTCCTGCACTTAGGACGGAAGAATACCAAGCACTGCTACAGACTAGGGACCGAATGGCTAGACAGCAGTTCAGCAGAAAAGGACCTAGGGGTTACAGTGGACGAGAAACTGGAATTGAGTCCACAATGTGCCCTTGTTGCCAAGAAGGCTAACAGCATTTTGGGCTGTATAACTAGGAGCATTGCCAGCAGATTGAGGGATGCGATCATTCCCCTCTATTCAGCATTGATGAGGCCTCATCTGGAATACTGTGTCCAGTTTTCAGCCCCACACCACAAGAAGGATGTGGACAAATTGGAAAGAGTCCTGGAGAGGGCAACAAAAAGAATCAGAGAGCTGGGGCACATGACTTACGAGGAGAGGCTAAGGGACCTGGGCTTGTTTAATCTGCAGAAGAGAAGAGTGAGGGGGATTTGATAGCAGCCTTCAACTATCTGAAGGGGGGGTTCCAAAGAGGATGGAACTAGGCTATTTTCAGGGGTGGTAGATGACAGAACAAGGAGCAATGGTCTCAAGTTGCAGTGGAGGAGGTTTAGGTTGGATATTAGGAAACACTGTTTCACTAGGAAGGTGGTGAAGCACTGGAATGGATTACCAAGGGAGGTGGTGGAATCTGCTTCCTTAGAGGTTTTTAAGTTCCGCCTTGACAAAGCCCTGGCTGGGATGATTTAGTTAGTGTTGGTCCTGCTTTGAGCAGGGAGTTGGACTAGATGACCTCCTGAGGTTTCTTCCAACCCTAATCTTCTATGATTCTATGATAACCATGCTCAGAAACTTATCAAATTCCATTTTCCAACTCATTCTGTTGCTTACCCCACAACTCCTGCGGGGACGCTGCTCCAGAATCTCCCTCCTCTGATCATAGAATCCTAGAATATCAGGGTTGGAAGGGACCTCAGAAGGTCATCTAGTCCAACCCCTTGCTCAAAGCAGGACCAATTCCCAACTAAATCATCCCAGCCAGGGCTTTGTCAAGCCTAACCTTAAAAACCTCTAATGAAGGAGATTCCACCACCTCCCTAGGTAACCCATTCCAGTGCTTCACCACCCTCCTAGTGAAATAGTGTTTCCTAATATCCAACCTAAACCTCCCCAACTGCAACTTGAGACCATTGCTCCTTGTTCTGTCATCTGCCACCACTGAGAACAGCCGAGCTCCATCCTCTTTGGAACCCCCCTTCAGGTAGTTGAAGGCTGCTATCAAATCCCCCCTCATTCTTCTCTTCTGCAGACTAAGCAATCCCAGTTCCCTCAGCCTTTCCTCATAAGTCATGTGCTCCAGCCCCCTAATCATTTTTGTTGCCCTCCGCTGGACTCTTTCCAATTTTTCCACATCCTTCTTGTAGTGTGGGGCCCAAAACTGGACACAGTACTCGAGATGAGGCCTCACCAATGTCGAATAGAGGGGAACGATCACGTTCCTCGATCTGCTGGCAATGCCCCTACTTATACAGCCCAAAATGCCGTTAGCCTTCTTGGCAACAAGGGCACACTGTTGACTCATATCCAGCTTTTTGTCCACTGTAACCCTTAGGTCCTTTTCTGCAGAACTGCTGCCTAGCCACTCAGTTCCTAGTCTGTAGCAGTGCATGGGATTCTTCCGTCCTAAGTGCAGGACTCTGCACTTGTCCTTGTTGAACCTCATCAGGTTTCTTTTGGCCCAATCCTCTAATTTGTCTAGGTCCCTCTGTATCCTATCCCTACCCTCCAGCTTATCTACCACTCCTCCCAGTTTAGTGTCATCTGCAAACTTGCTGAGAGTGCAGTCCATGCCATCCTCCAGACCATTAATGAAGATATTGAACAAAACCTGCCCCAGGACCGACATGGAGCCGTTGATCACTACCTGTTGAGCCCGACGATCTAGCCAGCTTTCTAGATGGGCACAAAGCTTCAGTTTCCAGCCTGAATTTCATTCAGGGCCAGTTATACTCCATTTATTCTTTTGACAAATTTGTTCATTAACTCCAGTTCCTCCTCTCCCTCTCTGGTGTTCTCTTCCCCAGTACATTTACACAGAGCTAGCACATCCCCTCTCAGCCCTTCCTTTGCTAGGTAAATCAAGCTCAGTTCTTTTAGTCTCCTCTCCTAAAGGTACGTCTTCACTACCCGCCGTATTGGTGGGTAGCAATTGATTTATCCGGGATCGATATATCGCGTCTCGTTAAGACGCGATATATCGATCCCCAAACGCGCTCACCGTCGACTCCGGAACTCCACCAGAGCGAGCGGCGATAGCGCAGTCGACGGGGGAGCCGCGGCCGTCGATCCCGCGCTGTCTGGACTCCAGGTAATTTGATCCAAGATACTTCGATCCAAGATATTCGCGTAGCTGAAGTTGCGTATCTTGGATCGATCCCCCCCCCACAATGTAGACCAGCCCTTAGACAGTCACTCCATGTCTCTGATCATCCTGGGAGCCCATCTCTGCACCTTTCCAGTTTGAATTAATTCCCCTCTGGCTGAGGTTGTGGAACAGCCCACAAACCCCAGGGCAGTAGAGCAGCCTCTCTGACAAAGTATGCAGTTCCTGGGTGTTGAGCCTTGAAGTTGAGGAAAAGCTATCATTTTTGCAGAAGTAGAGAAGGAGCCAGGGGAGGGATTTGAGTAGGGAGGGGATGACATGGTTGGAGCACAATTGAGGCAGCTGATTTTGTTGTCACAATGTTTGATCAGGCTCTTCATTGTTCTGGTGGGAGAGGCGATCTTGAGAAGCAACAAAAGAAGATGGTGCAAGGGGTGAGACTCAAGCAGAGTGCCCCTGGCCACAGGGGAAACAACCCATGTAACCTCCTTGCCTACCACATGGGCATGAGGAAGATGAAAGCAGGAAAACTTTCCAAGCCCCTGCAGCCAGAAGGATTCTCCAGCAGTAGCCTTTGCTTCTCCCTTGAACACACCCCTTTGGTCCCAGAAATTACCTTTGTCTTCATTTCAGATCACACAGAGGAAGAAAAAAAGGCAAATTATGAGCTTTCATTCTGCCATGTTCATGGCGATAGTCCAACTGTTGAACACAATGTGCTGGGCTTGTGAAAGAGAGGGACAGATTTACAATCAGTGGTTTAAAACACACCTGTCTTCAATATGCCGTGTGATCCGGTGGGATCCAGGGGAGGCAGGGAGAAGTCATTGGCTGTGGAGATGACGATAGAACTTGGAGGCAGAGAGGTGTGATGGGCTGGGGGAGTTGGGAGAGGGAAGCATAGGAAAGGGAGTCACAGTAGGAGTCTTTGTTGGGTGGGAGGGTCATGGGCGAGGGAAGCCCCGTCCCTTAGTGGGAGGTGTTTCAGGGGACTATGGAAGAAGGAAGAGGGAAAATGGAACTTAAAAATTTCAGCAAGAATTTCCTCTAAAAGAGAAAAAAAATTACTAATGTCTGTTAGCTGTTATGAAGTTGTAGTATAGTGGTCCGTTCCCTGCCCTCTCACTCTGTACGATTTTCAAATTTTTGCAAAGTCAAACACTAGTAATTGTCATATGTTTCTTTGTTTGTTGGTTTTCTGGTTTTGGAATGCACTTTTCTGCCATTGTTTCATTTTTCCCTTGAAATATTTTTTGTATGAAAATGCATATTTGGGTCAACCAAAACATTTCATGACTTCATGTTGTTTTTTATCATTGTTTCAGTGGAGAACAAAAAAAAGCCTTTTTGGGGGGAATATTAAAACATTCATTTTGAGATTTGCAAATTGAAAGATCAGTTTTGGCGCTAGATTCGCAGGGGAATTACACACCATACACCAAATAGGGATAATGGTGCCTCCTTATACCAACAGACCAGTGATTTTTTTTCAATCAACAATCTGTAAGTGAGGAGGCAATTGATCGACTGCCCCAGTTTGATATCACCATATCTCTTACTGACTGAAACTGCGAAAGCAATTGACCTGCTGTCAAATGGTAAAGAACCTGGAGCAGAAGTGATACCAGCAGAAGTCTACAAGGTCAGAGGCTTGCACATGGCTCTGAAACTGACTGAATTTTTCCAGTCAATGTGGGCTCTAAAACTATACCCCAGGAACAAAAGGCTGCATCTATCGTCCACTTGTACAAGTGGAAAGATAACAGACAGACCTGCAACAACTGTTAGGGCATCTCCTTATCAAGATCCAGCAAAATTCTTGCCAGAATTGCCTTGAACAAGGGCTCCTGCCTGCGTGTCAGTGTGGCTTCAGAAAAAGGTGCGGAACCACAGATATGGTGTCTGCTGCGTCTCAACTTCAGGAGAAATGTCAGGAACAGAACTCCAACCTGTATATGACTTTCTGTAGAGGGACGGACTCACCCCTGCGGCGCCTCCTGCTGGTCTCTTCTGGGAATTAGCTCGATTTCCAGCCCAGAGCACCCTCTGCAGGCCGGTGATCCGCCTGTCCTTTGGCCCCCGTGTCCTTCCCGGACACTGGTGCCCTTTTATCTGGGGTGCTGCCCCCTGGCAGTACACCCCTCAGTACTAGGGTCTCCCCTCCCCAGGGAACGCCCACCCACTAGCCTTACCTTGCCTCCGAATAAGGCCACTGCCAGTCACCAACTAGCCCCCGCTCCCTGGGGCAGACTGCAGTATAGGCCACTCATCTCAGGCAAGGTTAGGTTTGGACCTGCTGCCTGGGCCTACCCCTGGGCTGCCCTCTGCAACCCCCAGTACTCCTTGGCCTCCTACTAGGCCGCAGCCTGGGGCTTTTCAGGCTGGAGCTCCCCAGCTCCTCAGCCTGTCCCCAGCCCTGCTCCACTCAGGTACTCTGTCTCTAGCTCACTGCAGCCAGGCCCTTCTCCCTCTGAAGGCAGAGAGAGATTGCTTGGCCTCTGGCTCATAGCCTTTTTATATAGGGCCAGATGAGGCCTGATTGGGGTGTGGCCCAGCTGCAGCTGCTTCCCAATCAGCCCAGCTTAGCACCTCCCAGCCACAACCCTTCCCCTTGGGCTGTTTTAAGCCCTTCAGGGCAGGAGCGAGGTAACCACCCCGCTACACTTTCATTGACCTGACAAAGCATTGGATGCAGTCAGTCGGGAGGGCCTTTGGAAAATCATGGCAAAATTCAGTTTCCCAGAGAAATTCATTGCAGTGGTTCATCAATTTCATGATGGCTCGTGCTGTGGAAGATGGTGAGTCATCTGAACCATTCCCAGTCACCAAGGGAGTCGAGCAGGGCTGTGTGCTGGCACCAGCGCTCTTCAGTATGATGTTTTCTGGCATATTACAGATGCGTTTGGTGACTGTGACGTCTGGATTGGCATCAGATACCGGACTGATGGGAAACTCTTCAATCTGAGGAAACTACAGGCAAAGCCAAAGGTACAGGAAGTGGCTGTTCATGATCTGTTTGCTGATGACTGTTCCCTGAATGCCAGATTTGAGTCTGACGTGTAGCAAAGTGTGGACTAGTTCTCTTCAGCCTGTGACACTTTTGGTCTCACAATCAACATCAAGAAGAGAAAAGTGATGTCCAGCCTGCTGCACCAGGAAAGCCTGATATAGGGCCTGCTATTACAGTGAATGGCCAAGCCCTCCGGGCAGTGGACAAGTTCAGCTATCTGGGCAGTGCACTGTTGTGTGAAGTTCACATGGATAATTAAACCAACACCAGAATTGACAAAGCAAGTGTAGCCTTTGGGAGCACAGAGACATTAGCCAACAAACAAAACTGAACATCTACAAAGTCATCATGTTGCCAACTCTGAGGTATCCATGCAAAACCTGGACAGTGTACCTGAATTACTTTCACATGGGCTGTCTGAGGAAACTGATGAGGATAAGATGGTAAGACAACGTTCCAGATATTGAGGTTCTCAGATGGGTAGGCACTCCAAGCATGAAATCACAGGGGAGATGGGCAGGCCATGTCACCAGACTGTCAGATGAGTCATTGTCAGAGAAGATCTTTTATGGTGAGTTAAAGGAGAGAAAGTGCTCTCAGGGAGGCCAGAATAAAAGTTTCAAAGATTCCCTCAAATTATCCTTGAGGTGTTTCAACATTGACCCAGAGTTTTGGGAAGATCTCGCTCATGCTCGTTCTACCTGGTGAAGTCTCATGCATTCTGGAGCTACCGTCTATGAGCAGAGGAGAACTGCTGAGGCGGAGCAGAAGTGCCAGCAAGGTAACTCTCGTAAGAGCAGCATGTCCATTGTTAATCTAGTTACTCACAGTGGCATTTCTTGTTCAGTTTGCCATAGACAGTTCAAAGCTCTAATTGACCTGATCAGCCACTCACGTGTTTCCAGAAACCAAACCAACCAGTGATGTCATGGTCATCTCCAAACTCGAAGGACAAACAACAGGAAGCCACCCCGGGGCAGAGCGCGGCACAGGCAGCGGCACTGCGATCAATTCTGCTGCCACCGGCACCGATACAAGACTTGCTACCGCCTAACAAGCTGCATCCAGCACCGGTCAGTGCTCCAACAGTTGACTGCAACCCCAAGGCGGGACCAGCGCAACTCCTGTGTCCTGCTCACATAGCAGTTTCTTCGGCACCACAGTCGCCACTGCTCGACACCGAACACACCCCGAGCTACATAGCATGGTACCATCCTTTATCTCCTGCACCATGCATAGTGGTGAGGAAGGATATGTTCAGGACAACGCTCATCCCCATCAGAGATGAGACCTACATGGAATGGAAAGCCTAAGCCTCATTCCTCCGAGCATTCACTGCCCTGGTATGCACAGCAGTAGCCTTACCCATTACCACCTTACCCCATGCAATGGCCACAATGGGGTCCTTGGCCCACATACCAGATCCCCTATCCTTCCCCAGCAACAGGAGGTTCCAGAGTACATCCATCATTACCACACAGAGAAACCTCTTACCCTCCTGAGACAGAGATAGAAGAGAAGAAATACTATCTCAGGCAGACCCGGATGATTCACCACCTGCCCCTTACTCATCTTCTGCACCAGACAAAGCGGTGACGCCGTCTATCCCTACGACACCAGATGACCTGAAACAGTTCCAAGAACTCTTCAAAAGAGTAGCAAATAGCCAAGACATTTCCTTACATGAGGTGCAGAAGAAACAACATAGGTTGTTAAAAAACTTACAACCAGCATCATTGACCAAGATTGCCCTCCCCATTGAAGAGGCTATAATAGAGCCTGCGGAGGTAATATGGCAAACAGTGGCATCGGTATCCCCGACTAACAAAAGATCTGACAGAAAATACTTCGTTCCAGCCAAAGACATGGAATTTTTGTTTTCACACCATCAAGCCTGCTTTCTAGTAGTAGAGGCTGCTAATCAGTGTAGCAAACAGCCTCATTTACGCTCCTCACTGCCAGATAAAGAGCACAAGAGATTGAACCTCTTTGGGCGGAAAGTTTACTCGTCAGCCACTCTTCTGCTTAGAGTTGCTAACTATTCTGCTCTACTAGCAAATTACGACTACTCTAACTATGGTAAAATACAAGAGCTCGTGGAAGACCTCCCCAAGCATAAACGTCCTCAACTCAACGCCATTATCAACGAGGGTCAGTTAATATCAATGGATCAATGGATGTAGCGGACATAGCTGCCTAAAGAACCACAACAGCTGTGGTTATGAGAAGAACATCATGGTTGCAGACTTTGGGAATTCCAAAAGAACTACAGCTAAAAGTGGAGGACCTCCCCTTCGATAGGGATAAACTATTCTCGTCTCCATACCATGAAGGCCTTCTGAACAATGCTGCATACACTAGGCAAACACCCACCGCCTGACAAACGCCCTCACTTTACACCAAACCAGGTCACGAGACACCTCATTTAACCGTCAACAACCACGATACTTCACTCAGAACAGACCCAAACAACGGGCTCAGAGATGACGAGCTACACAGAACCAGACCTCGTCCACCCGTCCATTTACATCTAAGCCACAATTTTGAGGTCTTGGTCGAGGGTATGCACCACCTCCCATATCTCTAGTGCCAACAGATACCCCATTCCACAGTTTTGGTCACCGCCTACGCCCATTTTACCATGCCTCAGCTGCGATAACCACAGATCAATGGGTTTTGGAGATCATACAATCCGGCTACACCAGTCCTTTCACAGCCATTCCCCCTACCCTCCCTCGTATCCCATCCTTCTTCAGGGACCCCTATCACGATCACCTTCTACAACAGGAAGTAGACTACCTCCTACTGCTGGGTGCTGTAGAACCAGCACCACATCAATACCAAGGGAGGGGTTCTTATTCCAAATATTTCCTGACAGAGAAGAAAGGAGGGGATGGAGACCAATCTTAGATCTCCGAAAACTCAACAGGTTCGTATGCAACCACAGGTACAAAAATGATCACTCTGGCCACAATAATCCCAGCGCTAGATGGTTTGCAGCCCTTAACCTCCAAGATGCATACTTCCATATTACAATACATCCTGCCCACAGATGGTTCCTGAGGTTCACAGGCGGACCCAATCACTACCAATACAGGGTCTTTCCCTTCGGACTGTCCACTGTTCCCTGCGTAGTCTCAAAAACGCTCGTGGTAGTAGCAGCACATTTATGACACAATGGAGTCATAATCTTTCCCTATTTGGATGATTGCCTTCTCAGAGGTGCAAACCGAGAAGAAACGGCAGGCATGCTGAAGACCACAATAGACCCGGTTCACCAACTAGATCTACAGATGAACGAAAAGAAATCCACCCTGGAACCAACCCAGTGATTGGAGTTTATTGTAGCCGACCTAGACTCCATACAAGCCAAGGCAATATTGCCAAACCACAGTTTCACTGCATTGACCAATCTTATTTACACGGTGATCATCAGACCACAAACTTCAGTGAGGACATGCCTTCAGATTCTGGGACATATGTCAGCTACAACTTTCGTAGTAAAGTATGCCAGACTCCATATACGCTGTCTGCAGCACTGGTTGAACATGGTCTATGCACCCAGCAAACACTATCTCAACAGATGTGTGACACTACCACCAAATATTATCCTCACCCTACAATGGTGGACACAGCCAGGGAATGTATGCTCCGGGATTCCCTTTCAACAAGACACCCCCCGCATCAGTGACTATTACAACAGATGCCTCCCGTGACAGTGCCCCCTATAAGGCTTTATGGAATATGCTTATAGAATCATAGAATCATAGAATATCAGAGTTGGAAGGGACCTCAAGAGGTCATCTAGTCCAACCCCCTGCTCAAAGCAGGACCAATTCCCAGCTAAATCATCCCAGCCAGGGCTTTGTCAAGCCGGGCCTTAAAAACCTCCAAGGAAGGAGACTCCACCACCTCCCTAGGTAACGCATTCCAGTGTTTCACCACCCTCCTAGTGAAATAGTTTTTCCTGATATCCAACCTGGACTTCCCCCACCGCAACTTGAGACCATTGCTCCTTGTTCTGTCATCTGCCACCACTGAGAACAGCCGAGCTCCATCCTCTTTGGAACCCCCCTTCAGGTAGTTGAAGGCTGCTATCAAATCCCCCCTCATTCTTCTCTTCTGGAGACTAAACAATCCCAGTTCTCTCAGCCTCTCCTCATAAGTCATATGCTCCAGACCCCTAATCATTTTTGTTGCCCTCCGCTGGACTCTTTCCAATTTTTCCACATCCTTCTTGTAGTGTGGGGCCCAAAACTGGACACAGTATTCCAGATGAGGCCTCACCAATGTCGAATAAAGGGGAACGATCACGTTCCTCGATCTGCTGGCAATGCCCCTACTTATACAGCCCAAAATGCCGTTAGCCTTCTTGGCAACAAGAGCACACTGTTGACTCATATCCAGCTTCTCGTCCACTGTGACCCCTAGGTCCTTTTCAGCAGAACTGCTACCTAGCCATTCGGTCCCTAGTCTGTAGCAGTGCATGGGATTCTTCCGTCCTATGTGCAGGACTCTGCACTTGTCCTTGTTGAACCTCATCAGGTTTTTTTCTGCCCAATCCTCTAATTTGTCTAGGTCCCTCTGTATCCGATCCCTACCCTCTAGTGTATCTACCACGCCTCCTAGTTTAGTGTCATCTGCAAACTTGCTGAGAGTGCAGTCCACACCATCCTCCAGATCATTAATAAAGATATTAAACAAAACCGGCCCCAGGACCGACCCTTGGGGCACTCCACTTGAAACCGGCTGCCAACTAGACATGGAGCCATTGATCACTACCCGTTAAGCCCGACGATCTAGCCAGCTTTCTATCCACCTTACAGTCCATTCATCCAGCCCATACTTCTTTAACTTGGTGGCAAGAATACTGTGGGAGACAGTATCAAAAGCTTTGCTAAAGTCAAGAAATAACACATCCACTGCTTTCCCCTCATCCACAGAGCCAGTTATCTCATCATAGAAGGCAATTAGGTTAGTCAGGCACGACTTCCCCTTCGTGAATCCATGCTGACTGTTCCTGATCACTTTCCTTTCCTCTAAATGTTTCATAATTGATTCCTTGAGGACCTGCTCCATAATTTTTCCAGGGACTGAGGTGAGGCTGACTGGCCTGTAGTTCCCCGGATCCTCCTTCTTCCCTTTTTTAAAGATGGGCACTACATTAGCCTTTTTCCAGTCATCTGGGACCTCCCCCGATCGCCATGAGTTTTCAAAAATAATGGCTAATGGCTCTGCAATCTCACCCGCCAACTCCTTTAGCACCCTCGGATGCAGCGCATCCGGCCCCATGGACTTGTGCACGTCCAGTTTTTCTAAATAGTCCCGAACCACTTCTTTCTCCACAGAGGGCTGGTCACCTTCTCCCCATGCTGTACTGCCCAGTACGAATGTATATATGACATAACTAGAATATGTTTTATGCTACATATGTCATGTAACATATCTCTGTAAAGGTTATGATCGACACAATCTATTAATCCTATTTGTATGCATGTATCATTTTTGTACTTGAAGTTAGGAATATTGGCGGTATACTTGCTTGATTTCTATTGAGAAGGGAATGTGCAAATTAAATGCCCAATCAAGAACCACTTAAGCCAACAACGAACTCGAAGATGCCAATCCACATTGAAGCTTTCCCAGGAATGTGGCTTGTCTGGTAAGAAATTCAGTCATGAATGCACATGTGACTTGCCCATGTGACTCCAAAACTCCATCTTGGAGCTGGATTTTGCATAGGAGAGAGGAAGGGGGTCTCCCCCCACAAGGGAAAGTCTAGTTAAGCCTTTGGGAGACCCCTCAATTTTGTCTTCAGCTGGCTAAAGAGAGAGCCTCTCTACTCCCAAGGATACCTGAAAGAAATTGGAACAAAGGACAGTAACTACAGGGGGTGAGAATGATTGTTGGACCCAGACTAGAAGGAGACTAGTCTGTAAAAGGAAGCTTATTGAAACTGGTGAGGTTTCATCTGTATTCAGATTTCTTAGACATAGACTTGCGTGTTCTATTTTATTTTGCTTGGAAATTGACTTTGTTCTCTCTGTTACTACTTGGAACCACTTAAATCCTACTTTCTGTATTTAATAAAATCACTTTGTACTTATTAATTAACTCAGAGTATGTATTAATACCTGGGGGGCAAACAGCTGTGCATATCTCTCTATCAGTGTTATAGAGGCGAACAATTTATGAGTTTACCCTGTATACGTTTTATACAGGGTAAAATGGATTTATTTGGGGTTTGGACCGCATTGGCACTTTGGCATCTGAGTGGTAAAGACAGGAGCACTTCTGTAAGTTTCTTTCAGTTAAGTCTGCAGCTCTGGGGCAAGTAATTCAGACCCTGGGTCTGTGTTGGAGCAGACTGGCATGTCTGGCTCAACAAGACAGGGTGCTGGAGTCCTAAGCTGTCAGGGCAGGAAAGTCTTGGCACATCGGTTGGCAAGTCCTCAGGGAGTTTTCTGTGATCCAATCTGTCACACCTACCTGATGGGTTGGGGTACCCACTTGGGTCATCACAATGTACAAGGCAAGTTGTCTGCGATGGAAAATCACCTACATTTCAATCTCCTGGAACTCTGGACGGTACACAATGGATGCCGACACTTCCTTCCACTCACACATGAACCCTCAATCTCTATTCTCACCGACAATGTGGAGTGCATGTTTTATATCAATCACCAAGGAGGAGCCAGGTCTCACTCGCTATGTGTAAAAGCCATGAATTTATGGAGCTTCTGCATCCGCAACAATATAAACATCACAGCATCATACCTACCAAGGTGCCAAAACACTACAGCCGACAACCTCAGCAGGCACTTCTCACAGGAACACGAGTGGGAAATCCACAACAGGGTTCTCAACACACTATTCCGAAAATGGGGTCACCCAGTAATCGACCTTTTCGCCTCAGCAACAAATCACAAATGTCCACTATTTTGCTCCAGGGCATGGAATGCCTTCCTCATCCCATGGAATGTGTCACTCATGTATGTCTTCCCGCCGTTACCACTGATCCCATGGGTCATCCGCAAGATACGACTCGACACCGCATACATCATTCTCATTGTCCCCACATGGCCCAGACAGACTTGGTTTCCGTACCTCTCACGTCTAGCAGTCTGTGCCCCACAACTGCTGCCTTTCCAGATGGACTTCCTGTCCCAGAACAAGGGCCTGACGCTCCATCCAGACCCAGCGAAACTCCATCTCAAAGCGTGGCTCCTCTTTGGTTCCAACATGGGGAATTGAACTGTTCGGAGAAAGTAAAATAGGTAAAAAAAAGTTGCCTCACCACTAACAATACTTACTGCCACAAGTGAAGAAGATTCTCCCTTTGGTGTCACCAATGACAGCTGGATGCAACCAAGGCGCTTCTATCGATGATCCTAGGCTACCTACTAGAAATGAAGGAAACGGGGTTAGCCATAAGCTCTATTAAAGTACACCTCGCTGCCATTACGGCCCTCCATGAACAGAGAGAAGGGGCTTCAATATTCATTCACCCGATTACACGGTGCTTTCTAGCAGGTATACAGAACATGTACCCAGAAGTACACCAACCTGCACCACCATGGGCTCTCAATCTTGTGTTCAAATGTTTCACAAGACCACCCTTTGAGCCTCTAACAACCTACTCGCTCCTTCACGTGTCACTGAAGGTCGTATTACTAGTGGCAATCACGTCTGCCAGATGTGTCAGCAAAATAGGAGCATTGATGACTGAATGACTGTACACTGTATTTACCAAAGACAAAATCATGTCATGTCCTCACCCAAAATTCTTGCCCAAAGTGGCTACAAATGTTCATATTACCCAAACCATACACTTACCTGCCTTCCAGCCCAAGCCACATAATGACTCCCGAGAAGCAACATTGCACATGCTGGATGTCAGACTGGCTGTAGCCTTCTACTTGGACAGAACTAAACCATTTCGCAAGTCACCAAGACTATTCGTCTCTACAGCAGAGTGCTCCAAGGGCTCTACAATATCGACGCAGAGACTGTCTAAAATGGGTCTCTACCTGTATTCAAACTTGCTACCACCTGCATCACAAAGAACCCACCGTGGGCATCAGATCCCACTCAACGCGAGCCACGGTGACATCGATTGCACTCTTGAACAATGTCCCCTTAATAGATGTTTGTAGAGCTGCAACCTGGACATCGGAGCTCACTTTTGTAAAGCATTACGCTATCACCCAAGGCCTAGTCTCAGACTCTATTGTTGGCCTTACAATGCTCTCATAACACACTTATACATAACTCCTAACCCCTACCACCCTGGAGGGGTACTGCTTTACAAGCACCTTGAGTGGCGCACCCACAGGGACACCACTCGATGAAGAAGAAGAAGTTACTCACCATGTGCAATAACTATGGTTCTTTGAGTTGTGTGTCCCTGTGGGTATTCCACTACCCACTCTCCTCTCATCTACTTCCAGTAGAGAAGGAACTGAGGGGACAGTCAGGGGGACGCACGCTATAGGAGGTGCCAGTGGCTGCCCTTCCCCCTACCCAGTACTGCTGCGAGAAATCTCTGATCTCCAGCGCACAGACGCACCGACACCTAGAGTGGAGCACCCACAGGGACACACATCTCGAAGAACCATCGTTACTGCACAAGATGAGTAATTTCTTCTTACACTAAATCGATATCATCACACAGTAAAAATCACAGTACACTGGCCAAAATACAGTATTCACAAGGCCTCTCATTTTCAGTTTTTATTTTAAAATGTCCTGGGAATTTATTTAATGTAAAAGTGGGTGAAAATTGGTGCAAAAAAAATAACTTCACAGTTTCCTGGGGCAATAATGGGGGCCGGGAGGACAGAAGAAAAGTCAGAGTATTGAAAGTAAAAACAGTTTAATGCTTTAATGTATTTAATAACTGTATTTAGCTGATAGCTGAAAATACAGTCCAGCTTGAGAGAATGCTTAAAGAACTGACTGCGAAAAGTAGTCAAATAGGATTAAAAATGAACCAGTCGAAAACAAAATATATGAGATCAGATGTTCTGCCAAGAACCCAAATTACTCAGGGAGAAGAGCAGATCCAAGAGGCTGACAAATACGTTTATTTGGGCCAGGAAGTCAAGATGCGCCACGATCAGAAAGGCAAACTGTCGCGCAGGAAAAAAAGCTGGATGGTGCACATTCAACGACATCAGGGACATCTT
>NW_027052946.1:0-91000 GCF_011386835.1 Chrysemys picta bellii
TGCATTCTCTCATCTACTACTAGGACACATAAAAGGAGAGAGCTGGAGGATAAAACATTTTCAGAAATGTTTTCAGGTTACTTGTTACATCAAGATACTCCCCAAGCATTTTGTTTTCCAATCACATTTCATTTTTTTAAAAGAACATAATTAGCTTCTGTATGCATAGCTTAGAATGCAATTTTTGCATGTTCATCTTGTCCATGAAAAGGATAGAAATTACAGGCACAAAATCATTTTGCAACTAAGCAAGCACAATGGATTTTGCATGAGTAAATTATTACTTGTGAACAATGTAACAATGCCTAAAAACATTGTGAGGTCCAATGACTTTCTGTACAAAGGAGAACAAAACAAAGTTCGGGATAAAAAAACAGCAGGAGCAGCTCCCTGAATTACATCAGGACAACAGGTCAGATCCTTCTCTAGTGCAAATTAGTTTAAACTAGTGGAACCAGATTGATTCACACCCACTGAGGATCTGGCCCAACATTTCCACATGAATTCTTATTTCTAATGTTCCAGTGGGCTGAATTTTTCAAGCTCCTCAATTACAAACTATGCAATTAACGTTCCCCCAGTTTTGATCATGGTTCTCAGGACTGAAGAAAACATATATTCCTACATGTCACCTCTTCACCATGCCGGAAACATAATTCCTCAGTTATTTGTCCTGACAGCTATTTTCAAGAGGAAATGTACCTTGTGATAGCTACAGACTAAATAGATAAATCTACTTTAGAACAAAAACAAGAAAATGATGTCTTCATAAGGCATTGCAATAAGAAATGAAGACACCTCTCAGCACGTATCAGGGTAAGGTAAGACTAGAAATGGACTGAAGAGCCTCAACTGTTTTGCAAAGAGCCTGTTAGAGCAGTAAGATACCTCCCTTTATTTTACAATGCCTAGCACATAATCAGTGTTAGAAACAAGTAACTTTAAGGGATGATTTAGATCTAAATTTGTGTGTGTGGGGGGGGGGGGGTCAGATTAAAAAATATATCTAGTTTTGGCTCATGTCTAGAGAAAACCTTATCCCTGATCAACAGAATGGCCACAGGTACCTGCCCTCACAGTCAAAAAACCTAGCCATTTGCCTGATCTGAAGTCTTTCTATGAATTCAATGGGTTTTGGATTAAGTTCAATGGGAGAATACTGGTAGGGTCCGAGGAACCCAGATAATCTGTTATGTAGCGCAACTGGGATTGTAACAGCAAAGACATTTTTAGAATCTCTTCTTCGCTGAGTTATTTTAAATCTACCTTGGAAATATGTAACAATTTATTTTGGGGATTGTTTTATGACTGCTGGGTTAGGTAGCATGACATGGAAAAGATTCAGAGAGACATTTAAACATGGGCTTTGTGATACCCATTTTAGTTTCCACAGAACTGGGGCAGCTAACCTTCAACGGGGCTTCTTACCATTTTTTTCTCCACAAATATGATAACTTGTTAAACCCTCTGTCACACATCCCATCTCAAGAGATGTTTTTGACAGCAGGATGATGGACTAGATAGGCTGGCAACCTGAAGGTATAGCTGAAAGAACTCTACTATCTCAGCTAAGCAAGATTTTAAGAAACACATGCACATACGTAATACCAACACATCTCAATACTGGTCTTCAATAGCTCTGTAATTCCAGTCCTGGGCCTCTTCTGAGCATTTTGTGTCAAACTGCATAGAGATTTTGTGACAATGGAAATGATGATGAGATGTCTAGAGAGGAAAGCCTAATGCATGGCTCTACCTAGCTCCCTTCTTCAAGAAACTTTGTGGGCTATTTGTAATAGGAGTATTTGGAAAGCCAAATTTTGACTGATGCACAAGGATCCAAGAAACTGCTAAAATACAATATCGGTATTTTTTTAACCTTCTCGTGCCTATTCTAGTCATTTAAGTATCTTTTCTACCCCAGAGGCTGCTCTTACGTTAAAAACTGTTGACCTTGGTTTACGGTAATATTTGATAGAGCCAGTAAGATTACTGAAAGTAGTTCTACAATCCAGCACAGTAGAAAGTTTATGGGATGTGGCAAGATTGGGTGTAGAGGATGAGTATGAAGGTATATGAAGAAGATTGATCTGATATGCCTAATTCACCCAGAAAAACTGCTGCAGCAATTAAAAAGTAATTAAGTACATACTGTAATAAATGGAAATGCTCCCAAGCTTTTTGGGGGGGTGAGAGAAAATAAATGGGACTGCTGAATGTAAGTGTCTAAGGCAGAAACAGCAGCAAAGATTAAGGTGTTCATTCCATTTGTTAGCGAATCTAATGGTACACAATTCTGTATAAACATTTGTAAAAGTATAATGCATTAGACTTTCATTTGCAACATTCAGTTCCGACATTCAGCTGTGCATTAACTTCTGCTAATTTTGATACATGTATGCTTGGTAGTATATATTACTATTATAGCACAAATAAAACATCAATATGATAAATAGTGCCACCGAACAAAGCAAGACAACTAATCTGATCCAGGAGAAAAACAAAACACAAATACAGTTTTACACATTTGCTGTTATGTCCTCTCCCCACTCTAGTATATATTGTATTTGCTTTGGAAGTTGTCTCACATGAATGAATTGTGTTTCACTAGTTGATAGCAAAGAAGCAAGCATATTTCAGTGGCGTTTAGAGAGTTAAAACATTCCTACAAGCAACTCTCAAAAATGATCAATATTTGGACAGCATGTTAAGTCAGTGGATGTCTCTTTTTTAAATAATGCATGCTATTTCCACTTTAGAGCTGTGAAGTGGAGGCACTGCCATAGGGAGAAATAGTAAGATTTCTCCCATTCCTCAGCAGTGCATAGTTTTTCTACCCCCAACTTAAAGTGTATTGACTTAAGAAGTTGCAGTCTCTCTAGCACAATTCTGTAGAGGGGAACAGATGGTTTGTTAGATACATTTTACAGCTAGTGACTCTCAGGAGTTTAGATAGATTACTCAGCAGATCATTAATTTTTTGCTGTAAAGTCACAGCAGGGAGTTGAGATCAAAGTGGACACAGCTGAAAACAAGAGCTAGTTAGATATATCATTGACAGTGAAGGACTAACAAGTGGGCATTTTGCTGAAGTGAATAATCTTAAACTAAGGAAAATAATTTAGACTTAAGCCAATAGCAGTGATGCAGAGACGACGAGTCCTAAAGGAAGTGAAATTATTTTGCCAAAAGCTCTCTCGATTACATAAATTGTAAAAGGTTAAAAAAAATCTTGCTCCTTTGAATGGCTTCTCAGCCTATTCTGTGTCCTGAGTTTTAACGAAGAGAATGTTACTCACAGAACAAGAAGCATGGAATTTGAATGGAATGAGCATCATCCAGAGTAGAGGAAGCTAAGACTTAGTGCAGTAGAACTTTAAAGGTGAAAGCAGCGTAAGGACAAGGAAGGATGAGTTTCAAGAGGTCTCATGACAAAAGGTTAGCAGTTTACAAACAAATCTGAAATGAATTCTGACAACTATTTTTATTACAGCAGCACCTAGAAGACCCAACTGCCAAGGGGGTCCCATTGTGCTAGGCGCTTTATATACATACATATTGTAAGAGACAATCCCTGTCCTGCCCATACAACCTAAGCAGACCATGTGACGGGTTGGATCACAGAAACCCCCTTGGGAGCTGCCACCAGATGTGCAAAGACTACCCCTGCTTCTGTTTTCCCTGCCAGCTCAGGACTCCAGCACCCTGTCTTGCTGAGCCAGACACTCCTGTTTGGCTCCAGACACAGACCCAGGGTCTGAATCTCCTGTCCCAAAGCTGCAAGTTTACCTGAAAACAGCTCGCAGTAGTGCGCTTGTCTTTAGCACTCAGATGCCCAACTCCCAATGGGGTCTAAACCCAGATAAATCCGTTTTACCCTGCATAAAGTTTATGCATGAAGTTTATGCAGGGCAAACTCATAAATTGTTCGCCCTCTATAACACTGATAGAGAGATATGCACAGTTGTTTGCTCCCCCAGGTATTAATACATACTCTGAGTGAATTACTGAATAGAAAGTGATTTTATTAAGTACAGACAGTAGGATTTAAGTGGTTCAAAGTAGTAACAGACAGAGCAAAGTAAGTCACCAAGCAAAATAAAATAAAATGCGCAAATCTATGCCTAATCAAACTAAATACAGATAATCTCACCCTCAGAGATGTTTCAGTAAGTTTTTCTCAGACTGGACACCTTCCAGGCCTGGGCACAATTCTTTCCCCTGGTACAGCTCTTGTTGCAGCTCAGGTGGTAGCTAGGGGATTCTTCATGATGGCTTCTCTCTCCCTCTCTGTTCTCTTCCCCCCTTTATATATCTTTTGCATAAGGCGGGAACTCTGTCTCTCTGGGTTTCCACACCCCCCCTCACTGGAAAAGCACCAGGTTAAAGATGGATTCCAGTTCAGGTGACATGATCACATGTCACTGCAAGACTTCATTACTCACTTGCCAGCACACACATATACAGGAAGACTCACAGGTAAATACAGCCATCTGCAGACAATGGGAGTCATCAAGATTCCAAACCATCATTAATGGTCCACACTTTACACAATTACAATAGGCCCTCAGAGTTACATTTTATATTTCTAGTTTTAGATACAAGAGTGGTACATTTATACAAATCAGATGATCACACTCAGTAGATTATAAGCTTTGTAATGATACCTTACAAGAGACCTTTTGCGTGAGGCATATCCCAGTTACTTACATTCACTTATTACCGTATTTTCTCTAAAACCATCTCAGTTACATTATATTGACTTATTATCAAGTTTTTATAAAACCATATAGACTGCACAACGTCACAGACCACACAGGCAAAGGCCAAGAGATAAGAAGTATTATGATCTCTATTTTAAAGAAGAGGCACTGCCCAAAGTCACACTAGAAGACTATGGCAGAGTCGGGAATTGAACCCAGACCTCGTGAGTCCCATTCTAGTACCTTAAATACAAGATCACCCTAGCTTTCTATGGAACAGTCGGCACAACACTGCAATAAAAGGGCGTTTTTTCTGCCAAGTGAATTGACCCTCAACCACCTACTCCCAAAGTGAAGTAAGATGGAGTCTGGGAAGTCCCATCATGAAATGAACCATCTACAGTCATTATAGTCTTAACAAGGCTTCTTGAAATAATCCCCATTTAACACCGTTAAGCATCTTCAGGTGCTGAGCCAAACTTCATTAACTGAACATACAAATGTGTCTATTATGAAAAAAATATATTTTTTCTTTAAAGCAATAATGGCCTCACACCCCATTGCTTGCTGTTGATCTTTAGATTTAAAAGCAAAACATGGAGCTATCACTAATGCATGAATAAATTAGACAAAAGCAGCAGACTCTCTTTTAATGGGCCCATTTATGATTAGTGCTGAAAACCTGCAGTGCTTGATGGGAGTGGTGAGTGCTCAGCACCTTTTAAGATCAAGCTCTGTGTTTGAGTGTATGAGCTTCATCAAATTCTTATGTTGAGGAAGACATTGAATGGTATCTCCTTACTGTCTCCCTGTGAACGCCTATGGACTTTAATGGGAGTATTGTGTTTAAATACCCCATATAACGACACTAACTTTGAGAAGATGCAGGGTTAGATTGGTACATTTTATATCATTGTAGATTTCCATTTTATATCTGAAAACTATGAAATAGTATAAAGGCTAGTAAGTTTCTGTTACATACCATCCCACAGTAAAGCTACCTGGCCAGTGCCATATGCTTGATTTGGTTCAAGGAGATTTGTTTCTGAATGGAGATGAAATCAACATTTACAAGTTAATCAGAGATAAAGCATACAGTAGCATCTTTTCCACGCATTCTCTCCTGCTCTCTTTTTGAATACACATGTAAAACTGGAATTTATCCATACAATGCCAGTGTACAGACTTTGTACATTACACCTGTAAAGTGAAGTGCTGAACAGTACGTGCATTACAGATAAAAATAAGTTCACCCACAGTGTGGAGACAAATGCTGAGATTCTGGGCTGCACTGAGAGTTTGCACGAGAAGGCATAGCCCAGTGGGTGAGTGTGCACAAGGCCACCTTTGCTCCTAAAATTCCATACCGCTCCATGGGCCAAACTAGCCCTCAGCATAAATTACAATGACCAGGAGCCAATGTGTATAATTTACAGCAGCCTCCCGAAGTCTGCATGTGAACTGCTCCATAGTCTAACATGGCCAGAATCCCCATGGTGCCATATGCTATGGGCCCACCTCAATCTGCCCCCTGTGTGGGAAGGAAGGGGACAGCATACAGCCACTTGCAATGGCTTTACTCTGTGCCTGTACCGAGAGGAAACCTCATCCAGATTCCTTTCATGATGTTGACAGCCCTGGCATGCAGTGAGCCATAGCTGTGGCAAAATCCCTCCCAATGTTCTTTCATACATTACTCCTTGTCAATGGTGTGCTCTAGTTGGAACCATGCAGGATTTTGCAATGGGAGAGGCATATAACTGACAGTGTGGAATAGGTATTTCTAAGATATTTATCTCCTTGGTATCTCACTCTTAATGTAACTGATTAAAAACATTCTTGCACATTAAGCCAGGTGTGATATACAGCGTTTACCATTAAGAAGTTGTTTTCAACAATTACCTCACAGCTTTCTCCTGTTCACAAGATATGAAATAGTTGTGGTAGCTGCATAAAACATGGATTTTTTTAAATGACAATGCAAGCAATACCAGGCCCAAACACGAGAAGAGTGATAGCAAAACAAAATGAAATAGTGCTTAAACTGTTGTGACATAGCAATTACCAAAAAGAAAAGAAGAGAACTTGATCACTACATTTACACACACACACACCCCCTTTCAACAAGAGAAGGTAAAACAGTATTGTTACCCTACAAATAGTTCCTGAGAAATGCACCTTCACAAGCTTATATCTGCAGTGATTTAAACCATCTATTTCTATAAAAGGGCTGAGGCTTATTTCTGGGCCAAGGCCCAGCTTTTCAGAAGTATTTAGGTGATGCTCTTCTCAGTGTTGTAAGGCCAAGATTTTCAGTGAGACTTCGGTACCTAAGGGCCAACTTTTTAAGAGTATAAAGGAACCCACAACTGAAAGAATCATCTACTAGGATTTTCAAAATCCTAACTCCCATTGATTTCAATGAGATGTAGATGCCTGGATGGTTGTAATGGGGCACTACCCTCGAGCTTCCCCCCTTGTGGCCCCTACAAGCTCTGCAGATGTGTTGCCCTCAGCACCCACTTGGTGTCTTTCAATCAATTACCCAAACCACATTAGCACAAAACATATGGCCCCTTAATGGGGCCTGGTTTATTTAACCCTTTCTGCAGGGTAACTCACTTCTTTAGTTGCTTAAGTTCACACCCACTCTGGGTCCATATAAGAGTTGTGGGAGGTTTTCTTGCCTGCAGTTCAGGTATCTCCAGAACAGGGCTTCTGAAGTCACCTCCCCAAGGCAGGAGTCTCTAGCTCTGCCCCACAGACCTGGGTTGCACTTCCAAAAATCATTAATTCTTTCCTTAAACAAGGAGTCCACAGCCCCCCTCTCCTGGGTGCTGAATTATAATTTAGGCCAGTTGTAGAGCCACAAGCCCAATTCTCCTGCAGCTAGTCCTTTTCCTCAATCAGTCTTTTCACCCTCTGGCTAGGAAAGTTTGTCTGACAGACCTTCCCTTCACAGTAGTATCTCCCCCACCATGAGAAAGTAAGCGGCATATATGCTGGTTCTCTTCCCACAGTTCAGAGACAGGACAGATGGGAGCCTTGCCACACCCACTCTGCAAAGCTTCTGGTCCTAGGCCCTAAAAGAAACAGTGACAGGATGCCTTCCAGACTGCACTTATTCCCAGGACCACTTTCTCTCTACCTGTATCTCCTAGGTACTTGTATACATCACACCTTTCAAAATCTCAAAGGTCCACACCACATGACAGGGGGTGGGCTGACCCTTAAGCTCTGCAGCTTCTGCTATTCTTCAGGGGATAGATCACCCTATTACAGTGCCTTTGAAAATACTATTACAGTATGGGTGGGACCCATGAAAGGACTTGGGCATTTCAATGCTGAGTGTCATAGCACCTAAAAGTTAGGAAAATCACAAGAACAACACCGTGGTCCACAAAGGCTGAGGTAGGTGCCTAGGGTTTCATTACAATGAAGGGAGGAAAAAACCATGCCTTAGACTGCAATCCACAAAGCCAGCATGTGAGGTGGGGAGCCACCTAAGCTAACCTATGGTGTGAGTTAAGTCCTGCCCCTCTGTCAGAGATAGGCACCTAGTTCTGTTAACCATCCCAAATGAGGAAAAATAGGCATTCAGCCACCTAAATCACATGCGGGGGGAATCTGAAACAAAATGGCTGAGGTGGAGGAGGAGGCTCTTCCCTATTATAACCTTTAGTTTAGTGGATAGATACTCACCCAGGATGTGGAAGACCTATGGGTCAAGTGCCCCCTCCTCCTGAATGGGAGACGGGATTTGCCATCTCCCCGGTGAGTGCTTTAAGGTATGATCCATGAAGGACCTTAAATGCCTAAAACATTTTTGAAACACTGAGCAGAGCAATGTCTAAATATCTTTACAAATCTGGACCCCAGGGGAATCTCTAGGGACCAGATTTTTAATGCTCCAGTAAAAGGATCTACATTTTATATAGAACAAAAAAAAAAAATACTTTTTTTTTTTACTTTAACAGCTAGAATTTGTATTACGTATTACTGGGGAAATGTGACCTCTCCTATGAAACAGTGAATACTAAAATATGGGCAGTCCTCATAACAGAAAAACTTTCACACCAAGTACATACACAAGATAAGCACCAAAAAGAGGATAGGTAGCTAGAAACTTGGTCATCCTTTTTAGTGTACTCAGAGGAGGCTTTCCAGCCAACAAGCCAGAATCTTGAGATAGGTTCTTTGATCCTTAATAAGTAAGATACACATAGTAGTATGTTAACATTTTATTGTAACTTTGCCTTAAAAAAGTTTTTTTTTTAAATCTGGGCCCAAGCGACTATGTATCACGGGGTATGCACACCCCGTCCTCTTTTGGGTCCATGCAGGATTATGGTTACAGTCTACCAGGCTGGAATAGGGTTCTGGACCCTCCCTTTTCCATCAGGTCCTGGCCCAGGGCCATCAGCAATGACTGTGATCACCACCCAGTCAGTGGGGATCCTATTGCAACACACTGTTCTTCCTCAGGTGGGAGATAACACTCACCCCACCTCCCTGGGCTACTTCCTACCGTGTGTCCATTCATCTTTGGGGTCTCTGAGCTCCTGGGTACATGTAACTTGCTGGAATTCCACCTCCAGTTGGCCAGCCATAAGCAGCAGGTCTCCAGTCTGGGCCTTGGGATCTCTGGTTCCTGAAGTCAGGAGCTGGGGCCTCCGCTAAGCATCCTTCCTCCTTGGTGGTCAGCCAAGAACGAGCTGGGCTGCTCCCTTTTATTCTGGAGCAGCAGTTGGAGCATGCCCAGCATGGTCTGAGGGGCGGGACTTCCTCCACCCATAATGTGGGATTTACCCGATCTCGGCCAGTGCGGGGTATACACACCCCGTTACACTATTCATTCCCATAATTTAGCATAACATAACATACACAAAACACACCACAAGCACTTCAGCATGAAAGAAACATCATTCAAGAAAAACAAACTACAGCTAGTAGAAAGTGAGTTCCTAAATTACAGTCAAGCAACATTACAGAGAAAAAGATACTTCCTGAAAATGGGTAGTTTAGAGCTCACAAATGGACAGAAGACACACCAACAGTGCCCCTGAGAAAGTTGTGTCATTCTGCTGTATAAAAGCCTCTTGTTAACAAAGCCCTAGACACTACTCTTGCTTTTCAAAAGGGTTGTAGCAGCCTGGTAAGAGTTTAGCAGTTTTTAAACTGAAAATTACATCAGGAGATGGAAATTCTGCTGAATGTGTTAAGTGGATTTTACTCACTCGTGCAGGCAACTTTTAAATACAATTAGGTATAACTGAGATTGGAGCTGCCCTCAGAAGAGAGAGATAGTTGTTAGGACAGATGAGCATTGAAAGAAGGAACCCTGAGTATGGTTTAGCTGAGGAGAAGCTGTACGTGAGATAAAGTAACTATGGGAGCATCCAAACCTGAAGAGAAGGTTTATGTCTACAATACAACTTATATCAGCAAACATAACTCTCTCAGGGATGTGAATAAAGCACCCCCTTGAGCGACAAGTTCAATCGACATAAGCACCGGTGTGCACAGCACTGTGTCAGTGGGAAAGCTTCTCACACTGACTTAGTTTCTGCCATTCACTGAGGTAGTTTTATTAAGTCGACAGGAGAGTTCTCTCTTGACAATATAGAGCATCTTCACCAGTTGCACGCAGCGGTGCAACTTCATCAGTACAGCTGCACTGCTGCAGCGCTGTACATGTAGACAAGCCCTTTAGAGAGATTTCATAGGACTAGTTTGTCAGCTTCTTGTTAATAAACAAGACCCCAGGTGTGGGTGATATATATTTTTTGACTGTGTGTGTTGCTTGGTGTGGGGATGCCAT
Source organism: Chrysemys picta bellii (assembly GCF_011386835.1). NCBI lineage: Eukaryota > Metazoa > Chordata > Testudines > Emydidae > Chrysemys > Chrysemys picta. The sequence goes on from NW_027052946.1 coordinate 10,525, forward strand.
CCATTCACAGTCCCCGCTTGAAACATAACTCAAAGCCTGATGGAAATTGAAGGGTTTAATTATATAAATTAAAGATAGAAGAGGCCTATTAAGTCATTTTGTTAATCCCTCATCAACCCAGAATGTTTCCCTATGGTGTATTTTCTAGTACTTTATCTCATCTAATTTTAAATATCTCCTGGGAAGAAGCTTCCACCACTTTCCTGAGCCTTGAAAAACTATTTTACAGAAATTATGACTTAAAATAGCCATCAGAATGAAGTTGTACTGCCTCCTTAAACTAAAGATGACTTGAATGTAATAGAGTCTAACACGAAAATACGTTAGAATATAATGGTAAACAATAAGGCAGCAATTAATTTATTAAAACCATGTATGCTGAAGTATCTTATTCTAGATGTATGTCTGGCTCATAATAACTACTACTGATAAAAGCATAACAGAGTGATCATACAAAATGCATAAGCAACTTTCAAATGTAGGAGACAAACCAAATGGCTCCCATCCTATTACTTGTGGATGCTCTTCAACCAAACCACAACATTTACTTAACCATGAACATTTAGACACTGCAGATTAAATAGTCTAAATCAGGGGTAGGCACACATACCAAAGGCGGCATGCAAGCTGATTTTCAGTGGCACTCATACTGCCCGGGTCCTGGCCACCGGTCTGGGGGCTCTGCATTTTAATTTAATTTTAAATGAAGCTTCTTAAACATTTTAAAAACCTTATTTACTTTACATACAACAATAGTTTAGTTATATATTATAGACTTATAGAAAGAGACCTTCTAAAAACGTTAAAATGTATTACTGGCACGTGAAACCTTAAATTAGAGTGAATATATGAAGACTTGGCACACCACTTCTGAAAGGTTGCTGACCCCTGGTCTAAATTATCAATCCCCTTCCCCTTTTCTGAATTTCATCTTAATGTTCCTTTTCTGTGGGGTTTTTCAGGTAATGAGGTATCTGTGTTGGTCAGTTATCTTTGTCCCCATGGACAATTAAGTATTTAGTTAAGGAAGACAGTAAAATCCATGCTGGGAATTACATAACTAGAGGTGGGTGCAAGACACACAATTGAGATTTGGCCCAGGTACACATTAACATTAGGGATGTTTGGATTTAAGATTTGGTTCAGGACAATATAAATATAGGGTCCATTTGCAAACCCAGATCTAGCACCTGGGTTGGATTTCCAATCCCCACTCTCCCTGGAAAGTTTGGTTCTATCTGAAGCCAGAGTTTTGATTTGGTCTATACTCACTATCTGGTATTTCTAGAGGGTATAACATGAAAAGTACACTATTTGAGCAAGAGCAAACTAGGTTTCCATGACTTACCCACCTACGCTGAAGAAACATGTAAAAGCAGTCACTCCTCTCATGTTAAAAGCTTAAATCTAATTAACAGAGGGCTCAGGCTCTCTCTTTGGTCACAATTAAGAAGATTTCCAAGGAATTCCTTTATCTCTTTCTGAACATGAAGTGACATTGCCTTGCAGACTTTTGCTGATGAAAGGATTAACAGCAAAAGGTTTTATTTGTGATAATTGAAAAGGTTAAGGAAGAAGACTGGATCAATACATCAGTATTTTCTTGTGAGAGAAGAGACTGCTGGATTGAAGAGAGTGCATATTGTAAGGATACACCCTTTCCTCCCTCTTTCTACCGTCACAGGAGCTTAATGAGTTCATTGGCATACTCACTATTCTGGAATCCTAATATTCCTAATCAAATCCCTTATTTTTTGATAGCAATGACTGATACAAGAAGTGACTGAAAATTTGCTTTGTTTCCTCCTGTGCTATCCTAGAGACAACAATCTACAAGAACTGAGTCTTTAGAAAGATACATTGCCAGTCAAATTGTATGGCAATGTTCATGCCACAACAAAATTGGTGGTATGATCCATAGAGCATACATTCAAGAAAAAATAGGTATGAACCATTTTCAGGGATGCAGAAATTATTCTTGGACCACAGTCCTTTCACTTCAGAAAGTACATGTGGTCAAAGAGAATAGATTAGATTGATAGGTTGATTCTTTACAGCTGATTGTTCTAAAGATCTATAAAATGGAACCCATGTATTTGACTCTATAAAATACGTGTTTCTGATGGGGCTGTGAGGTGGAATGACAACAGTGGCTCACTATGGAAACAAGAGTTTGTCTCTTTGGATAGTATTAGCCTTTCACTTTTAAGACACAATTAAGAACACTTTCAGTTTGAATTCTTATTCTTTGCAACAACAAATTTATCTATAATGGTCTTCACTTTCCTACTGAGGTATGCAGGGAGCTGGCCAACATAAAACATGATTAAGACATTTGACAATGTCAAGACAGTTGGTAAACTGTGGTCACAGCATATTACACTCATAATTATCTCACTGTTCCCTTGTGCTCCCCCGTTGTGCTCACCTACTCTCTCATTTTATGATTAGATTGTAAGCTTTTTAGGAGCTGGAGACATCTTTTTTGTTATGTTTGCACAGTGCTAGCAAAATGGGGTTGGGATCTTTGGGCATTATGCCAATACACACAATTAATTAGCTGGGAGTCTGATGTTAGGATTGGTAGCCTCAATCATCTTCAGAGAGACCTCATGATTCAAGAGATATGCTAGTCACTGGATCTCTAAGTTGGAGAGTTTGAAGTTTGCCCCAACTGTCTTTTTTTTTTTTTAAACTCTACCATCTCAGTGGCCAACCTTTTCCTAAATGAAAGTTTAAATTTTGGAGAACAAGGTGGCAGCATGAAAGAAGTGCCAGTACACTGCACCACCAGATATCAGCCCAGTCCAAACTCTACTGTACATTTACTTTACTGCCAGATATTGCATTCAAAAGCATGCAAAATGTGAAGAGTTTTACAAGCTGACATCAAAATCCAATTATAGAAGAGGTAAAGATTGTCCTGACTTATTTGCTAGCACATAAGCACCCTGGCTTGGGTGACATTCTGATACTATAAGGGAACATGGCTCCTTCTGTGGGTGATAGTTAAATCATTGATTTCTTGACATTCCAGGGATGTACAAGTACATTGTCATTACTGGTTTTCTGTTAGTTGTAGTTCTTGCAGTGTAATCGGATAGTTTAATGAACTGCTTCTGATGAGAAGTGTTTATTGAACCACTGCCTTCATTTCCAAGTAAACCCTTGCAGAATAGTTCAAATCTGCTCATTATTCTTCCTTGGCTTATACCCTGATAATCACCTTCAGGTCTATTCAAAGCCATTACCTGGTGCTCTACAATGAACAGTGTCCAAGAATTATGGAAAGACACAAACAGGAAAGTTGGCTGAATTGTGGAGTCTATTTCTGTGCAGGTAGCAGACCTGCCCTTTACACAAAGAATGGGCAAGGTTTGGGAAAGAGAGCACTGTGATGCAGTTTCCAGGTCCACAGGTGCTCCCTGTATAGGAGCATGTGGCAGGGGACAGGGATTGGGGTGAAGAACTGCAGTGGTGTTGGCAGATCCATTACACCATACATCAGTGGTTTTCAAACTTTTTTTCTGGGGACCTAGCTGAAGAAAATTGTTGATGCTCGTGACCCAATGGAGCTGGGAATGAGGGATTTGGGGTGTGGGAGTGGCTCAGATCTGGGGCAGAAGGTTGGGGTGTGGGGGTGAGGTCTGCAGGGGTGGGGCCAAGAATGAGGGGTTCTGGGTGCAGGAAGGGGTTCCAGTTTTGGGAGGTGCTCAGGGCTGGGGCAGGGGATTGGGGCACGGACTTACCTCCGATGGCTCCCTGGTCAGTGGTGCAGCCGGGGTGCAGAGGCAGGCTTCCCATCTGTCCTGGCACTGCGGATCGCGCTGCACCCCAGAAGTGGCCAGCAGCAGGTCTGGCTCCTAGGTGGAGGTGCGCAAGCAGCTTCATGCGACTCTCACCCGCAGGCACCGCACACCCCTCCCCCAACTGGTTCCCGGCAAGTGGGAGTGTAGAGCCGATGCCTGAGGCGGGGGCAGCACATGGAGCCCTGTAGCCCCCCTGCCTAGAAACTGGACCTGCTGCTGACCACTTCCGGGGCACAGTGCGGTGTTGAGACAGGTAGGCACTAGCCTGCCTTAGCTGGGCAGCACCGCCGATGGGACTTTTAACGTCCCAGTCAGTGGTACTGACCAGAGAGACCCAGTGCCTGCCTGACATGCCGCAACCCAGTACTGGGTCACAACCCGAACTTGGAAAAACACTGCCATAGAGTGTCTGTTTCTACCACCAGCACAGAGGGTTTGCACTAGTTGGGAGGATCCTCACTTCTCCATGGCTTTCAGGGTGCCTTTTCCACAACAGATCTCCTAGTACCCCACTCAGCTACTCAAAATGGGTGTTGGGGATGAGATTTGCACCCTAGAGTAAAAACAAGTGAAACTGCATAAACAAAATAGTAGCTTGTTCTGACTTACACAACTCAATTACACAAACTGTGTCACTAATAATGTTCCATTACAAAAAACTGAAGGCCAGAAAACTTATGCTGTACCATAGTGGGACCATTTAGAATCGTAACAGTCAGAAGCAACCAGTGGAGTTGGCTAGCCACACTGGGATACGTGCTGCACCCTCTGAAAGGGCCTAACAATGGAAGGCATAATTTCTTCCAGTTTCCTCTGGGGCAGGTGAGCTCTCTTTGTCCTTTGCACCCACTGGGCTGTGTCAAAATGGCACCACAGATCTCTAAGGTAACAAATCATAAATCAGTCTGGGTAGGGCTAGATTTGGATTTCAAAAATTAAAAGCCAATGGGCCAGCCAACCTGATGGCCCAAACAGCCAAATATATTTTCAAATTGCTTAACTGGACACATGAAAATGGAGCAAACATACAGTGAATAACAAAAGCACACATTCTCAGCCTTCTCTCTCTCTCTCTTTTTCTGCTTGTGCTAATGAAGAGTTTGCTTTATAGGAGGGAGAATTGTGAAGAGGAGAGGTTTTTAATCTAATATTTACCTAATGAGTCATGATAATTAGTGATGCCTAATACTTCTGTGATGCTGTCCTCATGAAAGGATGCTAGGAGTTATGAAACTGTGGCTGGCAGATAAATGGTACCTGCCTCAGCCATCGGTCTTACAAATGATCCAGTATGTACAGCTATTATTTCCAGACAGATGCTGGCAGCTCTGCAATTGTTCACGGTCTCAGTGAAGAATAGTAGCTGTCAAGAGGTTTGAGTGTGTTGCGACATTTAACAGACCGCTTTTCAGCTTGTCTGAAATGCTGAAGAACGGCATGTGGCAACAACAGAAATGAGTGCAAGGCTTATTATTGAGTGGAGATGGAATATTTATTATTTTTTGCTGTGCTGTGCGGAAGTATTGCAAGAAAGGTTTGTGTGTCCTTTTGGCTGGAAACAGTATGGAAAATCAGGACAAGAATAGAGCACATGGGTGAAAAGAAGGGGCGTGTACACACACACACACACACACACACACACACACACACACCTCCGTGGACTAAAATTTAGAGCACTTCATCCTCCCATAGTCCTAATTTACAGTAAAAGGAGATGGGATGGCTTCAGATAGCACTCTATTTTAAACCCACAAGGAGTGAATGGAGGTGCTTCCTGCAGCTCCCATTGGCCGGGAATAGCAAACCGTGGCCATTGGGAGCTGCGAGCGGCCGTACCTGCCGACACTCACGTAAACAAAGCGTCTCACGGCCTGCAGGGGCTTACCCTGAACAAGCCACGAACCAAGTTTGGGAACCCCTGATGTAGTGGATAATAGGCCATCATCTATCACAATGGTAACATTTTAACAAATGACCCCCATATTTTGGGTATGTGTATCTTAAAACTTCCCAAAGACTTGTTATATTTAATAAAGGACATCAAAGATTTCTGAATGAAAAATTCTCACTGGAGAATATAGTTTTGTCAAAATCGTAATTTTCCACAGGAAAGTGTCAGTTTTGAATTGTTTTTTAATTTTTTTTCATGAGAAGAATTAAAGTATAAAAATTCAAATAGACTTAAAATTTAAAAATTGTTTTGAAGTGTTAATTTGAATAGAAAATTTTCATTTTGACACGTTGAAGCATTTGGTCAACTATGTGGAAATCTTCCATTTTGAGATTTCTGATTTGAAACTTCTCAGAATTTTCTATTTGGTGAACTTTTTTTTGACATTTTGTTCAAATTTGGATGGAAAATAATTTTTAAGTGCTTAATTTTTCCTTAAAAGAAAATCCTGCTTTTCCAACAGCTCTGATATTGATATTGCTAATATGACCAGAGAGTTGAGCAGCTACTCTATAATTTTGTTGTTCCTTTGAAACACACAATGGTGAACTTTAGCCATCCATGCAGTATACATCTGCAGTTTCATTTTCCATTTAGAACCCTTCTCTGACTGCCTCTCTGTATCCTCCCAGTCTCCCTTGCTAAGAGTCTCAAGTCACTTTCATGGCTTTCCCACCAGTATTTCAGAATTCTTGGCCTTTCCTGGCTCTAGAATCGAAGACGACCATGTTACAGTTTTTCTGTGAAGCAATCCCTTTATACCTATCCAGTTCAGAGTCTTATTAGTCTAGTTACTGTGCAAAAATACACTAACTGACAATCCCTGCCCCAAAGAGCTTATGATCGAAAAGACAAGACATAACAGATGGATGAAACAAGCAGGAGGGAAGGAGCAGAGTAACTAAAATAATAGGATGTTACTGTCTGTGTGTATGCAATTTCTAGCCAGTCAATAGCAGTTATCACAGTTCATCACAAACCTAGCCATGATCATATTAATTTGCCTATTTAAAACCGTTGCTCTGTGGCTTCAGAGTGAGTCACATGGTGGCAGGGTTGAAAGTAGAAATAGGGACTTACTGGTACGGGGCTGGGCTGGGGCCAGCTCTGGCCCCCGGAAGGGGTGGGGCCTCAGGCAGAAGGGGCGGCGATGGGGGGGTCAGAGCCATCCCCAGCCTGCCCTGTACCAGTAAGTGCCCTCCCCCGCCGGGGACTCCGGCAGCAGTTTAAAGGGCCCAGGGCTCCGCCGCTGCTACCGCCCCAGGCCCTTTAAACTACTGCCGGAGCCCCCGGCTGCTGCTGCTACCCCAGGGCTCCGGCAGCGGGGCTCCGGTGGGTATTTAAAGGGCCCGGGGCTCCCCTGCCTCTACAGCCCTGGGCCCTTTAAATAGCTGCTGGAGCCTACCGGAGCCCTGGGGTAGCAGCGGCAGCCAGGGGCTCTGGCAGCGGTTTAAAGAGCCTGGGGTGGTAGCAGCTACTCCAGGACTCTGGGGGCTATTTAAAGAGCCGGGGCTTCCGCTGCCTCTACTGCCCTGGGCCCTTTAAATAGTCGCCAGAGCCCCGCCGCCGCTACCCACCACCCCCACATTTTTTTTCCCAGTTACTTTTCTGTGTAGCATTCTCTTACCAGGGATAAAACTTTCCTCCATCTGTGGGCAGCAGGAGCTCCACAAGAAGTTAAAATATATTATTAGAAACTAGAGACACAGATACCACAGGGGGAGAATATTCTCCTGTCTGCCTAATTATATCAGCTACATAAACAAATTCAAACTTCTGGCATTGTGAAAAAACAGCTCAACACAGCTCTCTAATTTAATTTTTTTTAAGAGGGCAAGACCAGCAGAAGAGGCAGGTGGAAGAAGCCACATATTATTTTGAAAACAAGGATGCTCCCTACAGGATGCTGTTTTAGCTGACTAGACATTTTGTTTCTCCTTGGAACATTAATGAATATTTTCCAGATATCAAATTGGCTTCCAGCAAGTAGCTAAGGGGAGGGGCAGAAAGAGAGAGAACTCGTTCAGAACCAAACAAAAAGGTTGGTGGGAGTTACTCACAGGAGCAAGGCTAAGAAAAGAAGAGCAAAGCAAAATACGAGATTTAGACATGGGATTTTAGAATAAATAAACTTGTGAAGGGAGGATGGATTTAATGGTTTGGGCTGAGAAAGAGAAAGAGAAATAGAGCAGAGCAACAAAAGAGAAAACGGCAGAAAAGAATTGGAAAACACAAAGGGAAGACAAAGTACCCCTTTTAAGGAGAACTTGAAATCTATTAAAATGGTTTTGTTACAATTTCTAAGCCACTACCTTGAAGATTTGATCCTTACATCAGATGCTTTGGGTTTACAGTGAGAAAAGATGCAAATACATTTAAGTATTAGGTCCCATTGTAGGCTGTGATCATTCACACACCCTCTCTGCAGGCTGAATATGTACACTAGCCCAGTCACAGCTGTGCCTCTCTTTCATTTTTCTTCTATTACTGCACTGACACTTTTTTGAATTTCATCAGGGCCAGCTCCAGGCACCAGCCTGGCAAGCAGATGCTTGGGGTGGCCGCTCCGGAGAGGGGCAGCACATCCAGGTATTCGGCGGCAATTCGGTGGACGGTCCCTCACTCCCGCTCGGAGTGATGGACCTCCCGCCGAATTGCCGCCGCAGATCACGATCGCGGCTTTTTTTTTTTTTTGGCTGCTTGGGGCAGCCAAAACCCTGGAGCCGCCCTGTATTTCATTACCCCATTGCTCGTTTGTTAACATTACAGATAATTCTGCCCATAATCCTTAAAGCTTGGTCAATCCCTACTTTTCCACACTTGCTTCTTCAGGCATTCCATCAACTTTTCCTTGGTGTAAGCCTCAATTTTTCCCCAACAGTCAACTGGTAATATCCACCGACCACAGGATCGGCCTAGTCTTTTGTTGTTATATAAATATCTGCCTTCTCTGGGCCTATCCTCTTTCGTGAAGGGTTTTCAAGCAGCTTCCTGCTGTTCTCTTTCTGGCCCTGTCTCAGGATTCAACTTTCCACAGAGCCTGTCCCAAAGCTCAACCCTCAGCCCCTTGCCTATGTTGCCCATCTGTAGCTTCCCCCTTTTCCTGTATACATCTCCCTACTAATCCTCTGAGTCAGGTGTCTCCTTGCCCCTCATTAAAGCCAACCTCAGAGCATCTGATTGGTCACTGAGGCAGCTGGATTCACTTATTTTAAAGGGGCCAGCCACCCTCTGATGGGTCCCAAGGAAAGAAATACAAAGACATATGCTCACATGGCTGTGTGATACGACGGTTTGATTGACACCACACAATTATATATTTTGTTTAGGCCAGAGATTTTGAAGCCTTTCCCTTCCCCAAAGCTGTACCTTTCTGTATCTACCTCACACAAAGCTGTACCTTTCTGTACCAACCTCTCCCATCCTTCCAGATACAACTCTCTCTCCTCGTAGCAGGGAATTAGCCTATGGATCGGCTCACTCAGATTCTTTCTGTAGTTTGGGAGAGATATGGGGACACTATAGTCAGACAGATTATTCTGGAAACATGGGCCTAGATCCTCCAGACCAGCAGAGCTGTGCTTGGCACCTGACCAGTGGAGGGAAAAATCTGACTTTTAGCCACCTTTGTGGCTCCTTGATCCTGGTGCAATTCCCGTCTGCCCAGAGTGCCTGCCACATGGCTGATTTCACAAATTTGGATCCTGGCCACATCCCTCTTACCTTGGCCATGCTCCCTACAGCAATAGCCAGGAAATGAATAGCATAAGAGCCACTATTCAGACCCTGTAGCAGTGGGAGAATGCCTAGGCAGCCAGTTTACAAGCTTTGAAGGTTTGGTAACACATATACAAATGTACAAATAGTTACATATAAGATACAACTGCATTACTGGCTCCACATCTCAAATTGTGTGGGCCATGTCAATCTTGCAAAACAGCCAGCAAACGGGGGTGGGGGGTGGGGGGTGGAGGTGGGGTCTGAATTCATACTCACAAAAAAAGCCAGTAATTCCAGGGCTCAGGCAGAGATACAGGCACTGTATACAACTAAAGGCTGCACAAATGCACACAAACATGATTAGACATTCCCTCTTTACACCCATTAGACTTTCACACAGACGAAACAAACATTAAAACAAACAAAATTTCATTTTTGTGAACTTGTTCCATCAGATATGTATATATTTTCATATACAAACTAACACTGGCTCTTTGTTTACTGTTTCCAAAGGATGAGAGCTACAATAACAGCCATTAAAACCATCTCTTGCAAAAAGCAGTACAATTCCCCCCCCCCCCCCCCCCATAAATGCAGGCCCCAGTATGGCAGGCTGTCAGAGCAGCCCTTTGCAGCAAATAGTGTGTGCAATGGATAACTGCTTACTTCAGGCAGTTATTTAGAGACGAGAAATGGAAAAAAAGAGGGTGGAAAAGCATTGCATTAAATGTGTTTCATAATAAAATGCAAACATGAGGAAAATGGCTTCTTCAGACTTCCAAGCTGTGAGGGGTTGTGCTTAATTCAGCACTTTCTGAAAATGAATTAAATTTTTAGTGAATTTGGGGGTAGATGGGATGCTGAATTTGTGGAAACTCTCAATGGACATAGCGCTCCTGTTGGTAGTTATGTCCTCATCCTGTAGGGTGCTGAGTGCTTCTTAGAGATGCTGAGCCTCAGACCCATTGACTTTAATGGGAGTTAAGGGACTCAGTACCTGGCAGGATGGGATCCTTAGGATTATTGGAAGCTCACGTCTATTCTGTGATTGCCACTCTAATTAATTTGCAGATTTAGATTGTATCATTATTCGTATTGGGACTTAATACTCGTTTCCACTTAATACTTAAAAGGATACTGTGAAGTTAATAAGCATGTTTAAAAAATTGCTTACCGGTCTTAACCTTCGTGATTATCAGGATCACTTTTTCACCTCTGCTTTACTGAAAATTGGTAAAACCGGATTATTTCCCCCATCTTTTATTGCTGGTTTGTTAGCGCTACAGTAAGTTTTTTTGTCGATTCCATTAACTCCCTACAAGTTTTATGTACGTCAGTTGGGCTGTATAATGCGTTTAAGTTTTCCACATTATAAAACCTTATTAATGCATTTAAAAGCTGTACTTCCTAATTGTTTATATTTGTTTTTCTTTTACACAAATTTGAAAAAATGCACTTCAATAATCTCAAATGTGAATTATTAATTTCATCCCTGTTTACATGTATTCATTAGCAGTTTCCTTTCTAGTACCCTGTTTCCCCGAAAATAAGACATCCTCCGAAAATAAGGCCTACTTACAGTTTTGCCTCTCGTTGTAATATAAGGCATCCCCCCGATAATAAGACCTCCCCGATAATAAGGCAAAAAAATGTGTACCGTATTCTTCTTCATTGAAAAATAAGACATCCCCTGAAAATAAGACCTAGCGCATCTTTGGGAGCAAAAATTAATATAAGACACTGTCTTATTTTCGGGGAAACAGGGTACTACTTTTTCTGCTGAAAATTATACAAAAGACCTTCATATTCCTTTTGAACGTAACTTCCTACAAGAACTTGAATCTTGGCCCTCCAATTAAAAATTAGATGCTCTACTAACTGTGCTCCTATTAAATTATAGGTTTCAATTAAAAACTTCCATTGGATCACTACAGATGAAAATGTAATTATCTTATACAGTGAAAAGCAATTATGAAACTGACCACAAGTTTTTTCTGTGCAGTGATTAATCATCATTGTAAATGCACTAGAAGTGAATAATAAAGAATAACTAGTATATGGTACAAAGTTGATATATTTAACATTGTTTATGGTATACATCAGTCACACTCCAGTATCCAAAGTACCACCGTATTGCATTCAGCAACACCTCAAATTTGGTGGCATTTGGCTGCAGGACATTTTTATGGCACTACTGCAGTGAAGAGATATACCAAAGCATGATCCATAACAACAAGAACCACTGCTTTATTTCATGGACAATGAAAACTTTACTGAGGGAACAAAAAAAATTCCTTTCCTTATATGTTTTTGAACCTTATAGGCATCATCATATGAAGTATAACAGATGACAGAAGACACTCTTCTCAATTATATATTATAGCCAATGATTAGGAAAGTTTTTGTCTCATACAATATATTCTTTCATGAAGATCATAATAAATTTCAGACAATCCATCAATATGATGGATTTCATTTAAAATACTTCACAGTATGCATGAGGTGCATTGCAGAATCATTAAATAGTCTACATTTCAATAGCATAAATATATGCTCAGGATAGTAAAGCTGTAATTACATTATTAGCCAAATTAATGTAGCATAGTGCAGAATGATGCCAATAATATAAAAATGCTTTCACCATCAGATGTTGCACATCCATCAGCAATCCATTTCTTCTGGTAGAAGAGAAGGTTACTTACCTATAGCTGGAGGTTCTTCGAGATGTGTGGTCCCTATTTGTATTTTTATTTGGGGCTAGGGTATAAAAACCCAGAGAGCGCAGTGTGGCCCTCGAGACCTTTAATGAATGAAGAGACTCGTCAGTCTTAGAGTAAAATAACTTGTCCTTGTCAAAAGGGAGGTCATTTCAGAGAAGCCAGAGAACTGCAGCCAGGAGTCGCAGTGCACGACAATGCCCATCACAAATGAGGATGTGTCGTCCGCGTCGACTGCCACTTGGAGGCAGATCATGGCTAGGAAGCGCCCTTCATCCACCAGCATCTGAAAGTGTTTCTGCTGGTATGGGGGTAGCTTGTCTTTGATCTCTGCCAGCTGGGTGTAGGTGTTAAAGTCATATTTGACCAGCAAAGCCTGGTAGTTGGTGATGCAAAATTGCAAATTTAACCAAAAGGTGTAACCTTTTCACCGCCCAATCTGTTGGTATGCCCTCTCCATGGCCATGTGCACCACCAGGGACCTGGAGGGTGGGTGGGAAAAAAAAAGTCTGCCCCTTTAGCTGGCACAAAGTAGCACACCATTGTGTGTGTTTTGGCATGGGGATACAGGAGGTTGGGATGTGCCACACTGCTTGTGTGGACTGGAGAATGGCATCATTAATAGGGATTGCCATCCTTGAGGGTCCCTTGACTGGAGGATGTTGAGTAGCTGGTGCTGCTGATCTTGCACCTCTTCCAGTGGTGGTTTGTTGCCATCCTTTGTAATAGGCCCCGATACTGCCTGTGGTCATCAGTGGGAGACATGGAGGCAGGAATGAGCACTTCATCCAGAAAGGAGGAAGCAGCTGTAGGGACTGGCGGAACCAGTGGTACCAGCTTGACCGCTACCCAGTGGTGTTGGAACAATTTTTATATTGGGGGTGCTGAAAGCCATTGAACAAAACTGTAAACCTGGTATATGCAAGTACTCCACTTAGGAAGGAACAATCAGTTGCACACATACAATATGGGAAATGACTGCCTAGGAAGGAGTACTGCAGAAAGGGATCACAAGCTAAATATGAATCAACAGTGTAACACTGTTGAAAAAAAAAAAAAAAAAAAAAAAAAAAAAAAAGCGCGCAAACATCATCCTGGGATGTATTAGCAGGAGTATTGTAAGCAAAACACAAGAAGTAATTCTTCCGTTCTACTCCGCGCTGATTAGGCCTCAACTGGAGTATTGTGTCCAGTTCTGGGTGCCACATTTCAGGAAAGTTGTGGACAAATTGGAGAAGGTACACAGAAGAGCAACAAAAATGATTAAAGATCTACAAAATGATCTACAAGGGAAGATTGAAAAAAATGGGTTTGTGTAGTCTGGAGAAGAGAAGACCGAGAGGAGACATGATAACAGTTTTCAAGTACATAAAAGGTTGTTACAAGGAGGAGGGAGAAAAAATGTTTTTCTTAACCTCTGAGGATAGAAAAAGAAACAATGGGCTTAAATTGCAAGAACGGCAGTTTAGGTTGGACCTTAGGAAAAACTTCCTGACAGAGTGGTTAAGCACTCCATCATTGAGGATTTTTAAGAGCAGGTTTGACAAACATCTGTCAGGGATGGTCTATATAATACTTAGTCCTGCCTTGAGTGACCTTTCGAGGTCCTGTCCAGTTCTATGATTCTTTGATGGAAACCACTTAAGGTCAGGGGGTGCGGTAGCAACCCCAGCATCCCTAATTCCAGCACCCTGGCCTCTGCCACCTCCTAGGAGCCTGTTGGTGCCAGTAGAGGAGCTGGGGAAGACTGGTAGGAGGCCTGAGAGGGTGGGTACCGAGGACGGTATGGGTCCCAGGATGCCCAACATGGCCAACAGGTAGGGACCTGGGGGTGCGGCGGGCCCCAGGGGTATCAGTATCACACCGTCAATGTCATGTCATAAGCAGCTGGGTAAGGTGGGCGGGAGCAAAAGTGATATTTGCACCTGGACATGGAGGAGGTGGGCTCCGGTCCAGAAAAGTCCAAAGATGTCTACAGACGCGGGGGAGCCAGCAGCACAGACCATGGTGTGCTGTTGGTATCGTCTTCTCCGGCAGGAGCAGCTCATCCACCAGAGTGGGGCTGGAGAGCGTCAGCAAAGATGGGTAGGACAGACCCAATTCCTGTATGGACAGAAGGGGCGCCAGATGGTTGGGGGGGTCCAGGGAGTGTCCTTGGAGGCAGCTGAAGATTGAGGTGGAGTCCACAGAGCCGGCTGCAGTGAAGATTGTGGAAGCGGGACTGGCAGTGCACATGCAGGGATGGCACAGATCGAGCAGGAACCAGGTCCCCTGATGCTGCTGCTGGATCCTTTTTCCTCTTTGCCTTACCCTCAAGGTGGGGAAGCGTGGGCGCCAGCACAGTGGTGTCGGCGCACGACATCTCACCCAACCTGAAATGGCTTAGGTAGGAAATGCTGCTCTTAGAAGCAGCCCTCGATAAGGACTTGCTTCTATGCCCATGAATATGCTTCCTACTCTCATGTCTGAGCTTGTTCAGGACTGTTGGACCCGAGGCATGGGAGGTGCTGGGAGGAGCACTCACCACTGGCAATGGCCGGTGCACCGTTGGTTCCAATGGTCCCAGATCCGAGTGTGTGTGCGGCCTCTTAGACTCCTCCTGAGGTGAAGTTCTCGTGCTTCTCAAATCTGCAGCGGAAAACCTTACAGATGGTGCAGTAAGCAGAGATATGGGTTTCCCCAAGGCAGCAGACACAACATTGGTGCTCATTGTTCACAGGAAATGAGTGAGAGCACAAACACAGTACTTGAACCCAGGACTGTGGGGCATAGTCCCGCAGGGTGGAGGGAGCAGGGGAAGGGGTCAGACCCGACTGGGGAAAACTATCACTAAGTAGGTAACCTCTGGAAAGGTTGATAATTGGTTGGCTTCTTCCTCAGAGATCACAAGATTGGAATTCTCTTTCAGTAAGTATTTATGACTCTCTCATAGGAGATGGTTTGAGTTACTCTTTCACAGTATTATCCATTTAGATATAACTTACTATTTTAAACTTCATTTTGAATGGATGTAAATTTTACTTGATTTTACTTTTCCACTGAATATAGGTATGCAGCTATATTAGCAAATGAAGACATTTTTGGGGTGATGTTCCTAGTTGGGTAATGACAAACATGTCAAATTTTTAATTAAAAATAACTGATTCTGATACATATTGATAAATACCTTATTCCTCAAGTAGCTTCACTAAATTAATGGAATGAGTTGCATTGAGCAGTATCTTTCCCCCCAAGTGTGTGAGAAACTGACTTTAAAGTGTGTTTACTATGTAAAACAATCATATTTGTACAGTAATAGTCAATCACGTGAATGAGAGAGGAAATGTTCTGCAACAAAACTGAAGTGAAATGGAAACATGGACTTCTCTGAGCAGTGCAACATTTAGGTAGAAAATTAACTTACATTTGTGTTCATGTGCTCAATAGCAGTTTTTATAATGCAGAAGAATGCGTAAGCCTAGAAGGGCACAAAAACATTTTCAAATAGTTTTCACTGCTGTTCCCAATAGACCATCACATTCTTTTGAGAGGAAACTATTGATCATAGTACAGTGAAAACTTGGATTTTTCTTTTTAATTAGCAACCAACCACATCTTTTCTATTTTGACTAGAAGAAAGGAGAACAAAACAAAACAAAAACCAACCCCCCCCATCACCACTACAAAAAACAACACACCAAAAATCCAGGAATTTTTTTTTTGTCACAGTTAAAACTTTTAATGACAAAAGTAGGGTTTGCAACAATGAATCAACAAAGCAGGTCCCACTTTTTTCAGAATGGCACAAAATTATTTTTACATTTTTTAGAACTTTTGAGGAATTAATTACAACATATATCAGCAATTATGGATTTTGGCATATAATAGCAAAACCTACCTTTAAGATCACTTGTTTAGAGAGCACATTTTGTTAATATTGTCACGTGAATGCACTATTTTTGCTAGCCACAAAAGTAGCCTTTTAAGACAGATTTTGCAGTACACCAGTCTCAAGTCCAACAATACATGATCTTTATTCTTTGCAGAACTTTAAAAAGATAATGTAATAAGGAAACTATTGATAGTTACATTTTCAAAATACATTCATTAACATTAACTTGAATTACTGTATATTTTATGTACACAAATATCTAATAATACTTGCGTTGTATACTACAGCTAAGTTCCAGGACGGAAGTATAATGTTATAAAGTTTATCTTCAGCATGGGATGTCAGCACACTTTCTTGAAACCTTCCTAAGTACCACCACATCTAGTAGTTTACTGAATACCAGGAATGAAACCGAAAGCAAATAAATCTCTTTTCCTTTCTTCAATACATTGAGTTATTCAAACTCAACTATGAAAAATAGTTAATGGTACTAAAACATACATGTTAAAGAACAAACGTTTAACCTGTAAAAAGGGATCTGGAATTTAGACCTGTGACCTGATCTGCCCAGGAGATGTTTAAACCTGTAGCCTCCTCAAGCACTATGGATTGTTATCTGAACTGAAATAACTCATCCTCCCCAAGTATATCTGATCTGGGGTTTAAACTTTTCTTCTAAATTAATTATAACCTTTGAGTAAAAGCTAGATGGCAACAGTTCAAATCCTATTCTCTCTCTTCTTTAATGGAACTACTGTTATGGTTGTAGTTCTCACTACTGAATTTTCATTAACATATGACTCTCTTTTTCATACTGACTACCCATGACCTCAATTTCATCAGGCAGCAAAATCCTTGAGAGCACAGTTAAAAAAAAAAAAAAAAAAGTAAGTGTAGCTGTGGGGCTATAAAATTGCAATGTAGACGTTTGGGCTCAGGCTGGAGCCTGGTCTCTGGGACCGTGCCTCCTTGTGGTGTCCCAGGGCTCAGGCTCCAGACCAAGCCTGAAGGTCTACACTGCAGCTGTATAACCCCACAGCCTGAGCCCTGCAAGCTCAAGTCAGCTGACACGGGCCAGCTGCGAATGTTTTATTGCAGGGTAAACATACCCTAAGAGAGGGGAATGGATGAAGACATATCTGCTTTGCTGTCAGAACTGTGCTGTACATCTGAAAAAGATTCTAATGAGACATTAAAAAAACAAAAATAACAAAAAAACCCTAACCTAACATTTTGTTTTTGTTTAATTCCCAATATGAGTGTGCTTTTTTTTTCTTGCTGGTCTCTAGTAAGAGCCCTATTTATTAAAATGTTGCCTATTGTGCTTATGACGCTACAGATTCTTTCAAGGCAAGCATTAGTCATAAGTAGCTCAAGTGGTGCTTGGAGCCTCACGTTTTTAGTGGCCCTGTTCTAACTTGCAGCTTATGGCTGGCCAAATTCTTTCCCAGTTGGCAGCTTGGGATGTGACAGTTCTCAAGGTTGTCCTTGATGTTATCCTACAGTGCTAAACAGATGACAAACATGCTCCCTCCTCTAAACAACTTCTATTATGCAATAAAAAAACTTCATACAAAATAGCATAATTAAAAATATACATCTACAAACTATACATTTCACTAGATGACTTCTGTAGGTTGACTTAGAATTTCTTCCCAAATAAATTCAGTCCCCTTTTTGTAATATCGATATTTCCAATAGGTATTATTTACTTCTTAGTTACTTTTCTCTTTCTTCCCCCGCATACCATTTACTGCCTTATTATTAGATTCTAAGCTCTTTAAAATGTCATTAATAATGCAAAATCTTATTCTGCATTGACAATGAACACTACAGTATATTCGGACACACTGGCTGTCTGGCTCATCAGTAAGAGGGGAACAGAAAATTTTGAAGGTGCATGCAGCTTTGGATAAACATACTATATCTAAAGGCTGAAAGCTTAGCTAGCATTTTATGTTTGTGTACTCTTGGTAAAATCAAGTATAACTTCTTGTACTGTCTTCAAGTTTTAATCCTATGAATAAATAACTTGAGAATTTCTGAAGGAAAATGAGGAAAACAGCTGTCTGTTAAGGAAGACAATAGATCAAAAATAGTTTAGTTAATCAGTCTGCAATGGAAAGATATTTTTCCAAGCTATTTTATGATAAAATATTTTCTGTGTAAAGTTTATGGAAAACTGGTAGCTTGGAAAGTTTCTATTCAAACTTTCATTTATAAAGGCCCTAATTCAGAGAAATCATAGTTAAAAAGAAACCATGCAAAGACTGCTAAATTCCAGACTGTGTTAATGAGGCACAACCATTTTGTGTACACACTTTAAAAAATCAGATTTTTCTTAGATCTTAACATCTCAAGTTTACATTCTTTATATTTTATTATACAATCCAAAATCAATCTGGAAAGTACAACAGGATATTTTCAAAATGCAGCATGGATAGCAGGGTCACATCTGGAAGTCAAATTTGCACTTCTGAATGCTGGTGCAAAAATTCCTACTGAGTGGCAGAAATGATAAGGCCTGCTGTTTCACATAACAAATCAGTCTGCTTTCCACTACAGGATTATCATCTGTGAGGCATAATTCCAATGTTCAAATTCCACTAGCACTATACAAAAGGGAAAAATATGTAACCATTGTTTGGATTTTATTTCTGAACAGTAACATCTCTTGCAGCCAATTTAATACTTCTTCCTGTGTGACACCAGAAAAAATAAGATGGTGCTTATCTTGATCAGTTTCTCATTTGGTCCATGTTTTTAAAAACACCTACAATAACTTAAATACAAAATAAAGGTTGGAGATACAGCAGCATTGCTTAGTGAAATTACCATAAAAATGTGGGAATGCAACATTTTTCCTGTACGTTAACTGAATAACTCATCTTCACTGAATTGGAAGGATAATGCATGTGAAAGTTTGGATCTCCAGTAAAAATTGCTGAACCTAGCTTTTCAGTTCCTCTTGGGAAGATATCTGTGTTAGGCAGTATCTCAACATTTGTGCTTCATGGCAAGCTGAAAAAGAACAAGAGAGAAAAAGTTATACTATTTGCAATTATAGCCATTCCTGGCTAAAGCAACTAATCTGGATTAACGATGGGCAGTACATGGAATCCTCCAAATAAAGTATTTTCTAGTGGAAAGGTTGTTGAAAGCCAGACCTGAAACCAGATCCAAGTTTGGACCCTTGCTCTCCAATCTCCTATTCAGCAGGGAAGGGATTTGGCTGCTTTCATAAAACCAGCTCTATGGGGGCTCCATGCATCAGTTCTCTGTGAAGGAAGAAGGAGCAGAGACTCACTAGTATGAGCTGGGACACACACACATTTCTCCTCCAATCCAATAGAGGTTTCTTGGAAAAGATCACTAAGGCCTGAGGCTTAACTAGTCAAAACAAATTAGTCTTTTGGTCAAGCTGTTTCACAGATATGTGTACTTCTGCTCCCAAATAGTTAGCAAAATTATGATCCAGAATTTCCAACCCAATTTTTTAATCTTCCTTCCTGAAGCTCCTTGTCCAATGGATTCAAAACTTTCAGGGGGTGGAAATCTACCCTGAGCTAAGATCCTGCATGTGAAGTTTCATAGAAACTTCTACAGAAGCTGGCTTCAACCTCTAACTATGGAGAGGCTACTATCTACAGGCTTAGCATGCTAGAGCAGGTGGAGGGGACTGAAGTCCTCAGCAATGCATCTACAACACCAAATGGGCAGTGGCAGTGAACATTTCCTCATTTGCCTCCAGTCAAATCCTGACCAGGAATAACAGGACTGGATTTAGGTAAGCCTCCATGTGCTCAAGGCTTGGCCTCTCTATTACAGTGCCCACAGAGATGGAGTATTTTTTTTAATAAGTAGAAATTTATTGGAAAATGTTCATTAGAAAAGAATGTCAATGGCCACTATCTTTTCTGGAAACATCATGAATAATTATTTATGAGAAGTACATTTCTTTAAGCGGCTTAGATAGCAAGCTCTTGCTATCGAGTATCAATAGTTCCAGGATACCAATTAGATCACAGACATACGAGAGGGATCCCTGGGGGGTGTGGGGCTCATAGTATGGAACAGGGGATCCCTTGGCATTAAAAAGGTTGAGAACCAATCAGCTAGAGCTACTTTACATTTAACAGAATGTAAAGATTTAAACTGTTTCACGTGAGAAACAGTTAAAAAAGCTACTAGTCCCAATGGTAATTTGTCTTCTGACATAGACTTTGAACAGGTGACTAAGCTGTACTTTAAGGTTCCAGAAAGATTATTCCAATTCCTTATACCCAATATTCACACAATCTTATTTCTTAAAGTAACTTGACATGTAGCTATAATGATTAGTCATATAAATATATAGCTGTGAAATATGCCAGTATGTAGTCATAGCATATTAATGGTGAAATTAATTACAAGTTTAAAATAATACAAATATTTAAGCCATTTCTTTGAAATGGGGCCTACGCCTAGAGAATGCTGCCAGGAAAAGCATCCTAAATGGAGACTCTAATTGGCTGCAACAAATGTTTGCAAATGTTAATTTGGTGCTTGTTTCTTCTAAAGTTAATGAACAGTGATGTTCATTATCAGTATTCTGCCAGAGAAGCATTATTTTACCATTTAAAACAATGCATAATTAGATTCCTACTTTTCTTATTTGTTTTGGAATACTGAAATATGCAGGAATTTTTTTTAAAAATCACTTAATTCTTTACAACAATGACTCAGCTCTGTGTAGTGATTGTCCAACTATTTCAAAGTGTTTAATAACTAAACATGAACAAAAAATGACAAATTTACTTCTCCGTTACATAAAAGCCCATCAAAAACAAACCCAAGCACGTTTTGCCAATTAAAAAAACCCAAATCAATTGAGCATCTACAAGCCACTAGGTCACCTGTGTTAGCTGCCCTACACATTTTTACCAGACAATGTGAAGTGATGAGATTATCTGCAGAATTTTAATGAGCATCTTTCCTATTCTTTGTGGGGAATTGTAATTCATTCATAACCTTTACTCATTTTAAAACAAGTTTTGCTTCAGTATAATTAATATTGAAAGAAAGCTGGTTACAAATAATTGAATTGGGTCACGCAGTGCAACTGGTATGAGAGCAGTTTGTGATGATGCCCTTTTCTAAGGAGGGGCATTCTGCCATGACCAAAGGCTTCTCTTCATGCTCTCCCTCATATATTCCAGAGCAGAAGTAAGTAGAGTAGGTAGAGTCTCTGGCATCCACTCCATGCTTCTGGCCACTGATGGAGAGAAAGGCCAGATTATCTTGCCGATTGCTAGCAGAGCTGATGCAGCCATGCTATTCTTGATTTAGTCTTCTCGTTGCCACCCAGAATGCCAGCAGCAGATATCTATGACCCAACTGCTGCAGAACTGGAGGACTGACCCATTTGTCCAATACCCAAGAAAAGATTTGGGGTAGTAGTTCAGTGCAGGAGCTCTGCCATTTACAGGAAAAGCAGAAGTGAAAAATAATTGACCCATTTTATTTTCTTTAACTGAAATCACTAATTTATTCTGGGAAGATGCTTAATTTATTTACCTTCCTGAATGTGAACCAGAAATACTTTTTCTCTGCTTTCCTTTAATTAGAAAGAAAATAAATTCTATTGTAAACAACCCCATCATTTATCAACTTTGCCAATTCCCTAACCATTACCCACCAAACATCTGTTACACTGTCAAGACATGTATCTGACAGCCAGGACACCTAGCAATGCACAGCGGATCATATTAATCCAAGCATGAGGTAATTCATGACGCGTATCATTCAGTAAAGCTTGAGTAGCATGAACTTTTAGCCATCTAATTCCTGCATTACTTCCAAACGGAGATCTAACAGGATCAAACAGACAGTCTTTGCAGAAGATACATTTAGCTACAATAGTGGGTGAAAGCAAGTGCAAGTGACTGGCTAGAAAATGAGGACTGGAAGTTCTCCAGAAGTTTTTTTTCCTGACAAAGCTTTGTGTTATGGGTGACTTTCCCTTCTACCCCTCTCTCTCTCTCTCTCTCTCTCACACACACACACACACACACACACACACAAACACACTTTTTCTTCCAGCTGTGAATATCATACTAGTATCTTTGGGCTGTGCAATACCAAGCATGCTGTCCACACTCAAAAGGAAAATATTCAATGTGAATTTATATTGCATGTTTTAGTTCTGTGATTTCCAGAATGGGATTTTCCTTATGAGGCCTGTGGGAAACAAATAAAGCTGCCTTTTTGTCCACAGTAGGTTTTCATTTGTGGACTTGACAAATTTAAAAGCAGACAGGACATGAAATCACTTAAACTACAAGATATTGTAGTGCTTTGAGAAATATTTTTAACCTCTTTAAAATTATTGTTCACATGTTTAGAAGAAATTATTTTAATATTATACATACACATACAGTGTTCATGTACTAGTGAAACCTGTTTACACCTTCAGATAAGTGGACCAGAAATGTCCAGGTAGTTGTGGATAGAAGTCAAGGGAAGGAGTAGTGGAAAGCATGTGCTGATATTTTAAATGGGGGTGTATAAGATAAGGGGTTGCTTATCAAAGAAGGCCCTTTACTGCAGGTTTCACTGTACTAAGCAAACACAATATAGACAGTGTGGATAGCTCCTGAGAATAGTTTTGAGAGGCTAGAAATTCTACAGTATTACTGGGCAATAAATGGTATTTTAAAAATAGAACAGTAGGAGCCACTAGGATATGACTGAGTGATATTGCCTTGCTCCTGAGCCTGACAGCTCTGTTTTTCTAATACACATTTGAATGAAAAGTACACTATCACTCAGTGTAGGAACTACAGAACGGCTACTTTCTGTTTGCTCCTTCACGTCTCCCTTGCTCAGTTCCTTGCTATTCGTTCTATGCAGCCTTTATTTTGTTTTGCTCTATTCTACAGCATCCTGACAACTTCGGTTGGAGCCTGCCATAGACAAATGTATTATTATTTTAAAATGATTAACCTATGCTATTCCAAACTCTTCCACTCCAAACACTGAAGAAAATTGTGGGGATGGTGGGCTTGAAGGAAAGAAAGGCTTCTGAGAAGCCATTACAAGATTTTTTGTGACAAGAGATTTCAGACTCTCCCTTCTCTGGTTAAACCTATGCTGCTTCCTCTCCCTTGCCACTGGCAATTTTCCCTATTTAGGTCAGGAATAACATTTGCAACACCAATCAGGCTACTTGAAGTACCATTATACACTTTGTATTGACTTTTTAGGCATTCATCTAATAATGTAGGCTATTCAATACCGCATCCAGTATGCTAAAATACTGATTAACCACCACCACAAACAACACTTGCTTAATGCATTTTCATTGAGTTGCTAAATTTAGTCTAAGAAACATGCAGCTATTCATGTACACAGACCATTAAATAACAAAACAATCCTTAACCAGGTTGCAGTGAACTAAAAAGCCCAACAATTATCAGGTCTATATCTGATCTGAGAACATTAACTTATGGAAAAGTGAAACGCTGCAAACTTAACACTACCCACAACAGGATTTTCATGGTATATTTTCAGGTGTTTATGCCTTAACTCCCTTCCAAAAAAAAAGTGAATGCTACATATCAAGGAACTCCTTCTGGACCCAGGTTACTGTGTGCACTGGATTATTTTAGTTTATTTCCAAGAACTGTAAGCCCAGAGAGCTGCAGCATGTAACCAAATCATTTGACCGTGATGGAGCTTATAATGTTACTTAGGCTACGTCCTCACTACGGGGGGGACGGGTGGAGGGGGGACACGGTGGAGTTAAGATACGCAAATTCAGCTACGCAAATAGCGTAGCGGAATTCGATGTATTGGAGCCGACTTACCCCGCTGTGAGGACGGCGACAAATCGACCTCCGCGGCTTCCCCGTCGACGGCACTTACTCCTACCTGCCCTGGTGGAGTACAAGCGCCGATTCGGGGATTGAATGTCGCGTCCCGACGAGACACGATTGAGAGATCGATTTCTACCCACCGATTCAGGCGGGTAGTGCAGATGTAGCCTTGGTGTTACCTGCCACAATCTGTTCAAGTAAACTTGTACGGGTATCCATCAGCTAATGAATCACGGTAAGAGCTGCAAAGAGTTGTGGGGCCAAAAAATAGTTGTACATACCTGAAAGGGCTGATCACAATTCCTGCTTTAGGACAGTTCATATTTTAAGTCTCATAAGGAAGTGGCTGCATTTAATTTATGTTTCTATGTGTTTATTGTGATTTTAAACATAGACCAAAGATACTTAGTGGTCTGGATAGGAACTATTTACATTCTGTAGACACCTACATAAACAAACAAAAAATAATGGCCACAATTTTCTCAAGTGGCTAGTGCTTTTTGGTACCCAACTTGAGACACCTGAAAAAGGCCTGATTTCAGAAAGTGCTTAACACGTACCTTCTGAAAAACAAGCCTCTTTACGGGGTCTCAAATTCTGCACCCCAAAATGATGAATAAATGAAAAATTGTGACCATTTTATTTAATTTTTTGGTATTTTCTTAAAAAAATCCAGCAAAACAAAGGTAATGATAGATTTTATAACTTGAAAGAAGTCTTCACGGCATGCTATAGATACCATACTACACAGGTGCATATATTTATATACACAGGAATGGGTAAAGCTGTTGTTTCAATAGCTTGCACACTTTCAATGAGTGATAAAGACAGATGGATACATCACTGCAGGTTCTGTGTTATTTTCATTAGAATGAGTTGCAACTGAAATCATATAATAACTTATCACATTGTTGTCCAGTTATCTGAAATAGGTGGGAAGGACCGACCGGACAAATTCAGGGAGGGTGATGATCACTTTTGTTCAAGTCCACGGCGATTGTTTTAATCTGAATTGTGATGGTGAACTGTTGAAGCCTCCATTCAAAGACTGTTTGTGCCCTTTAATATAAACCATTTCCAATATTTTCCCCTGCTTGTTTCTTTATGTGGCGAATATCAGGGCTTCAGCGCCCTCTTTTTTCCAGAGGATATTGGAAAGGTTTGCAGGAACTGGGTAGTGATGCCCTGAATTCTGAACTGCAGCTCTCCATTTTCTAAGTGGGGGCTGTTGCAGTTCCCACATGCCTGCAGCTGGGGGCAGAGAAAGCAGGAGCCCAGATTTCAGTCTCCTGACACACCACCACCCAGGTCACCCAAACATACAGTACATCTTAAATTCCCAGTGTCTCAATTTGACATATACCCCTACAATGAGGACAACTGCAAACACCTCATACTACTAGTGCTATAGAAATAAATTAAATAAAATAACCAACAATTTCTCATAATGGGCCCCTTCATTGCCTCCCAAATTCATCAAATTCCCCTGCTACCAAATGTCTGTTCTTCCTCCCTTTCATTCTATTTTCCTCTAAGGCTGTGTCCTACACTGTGCAATTGATGGGTTGGAGAAGAGTGTGAGGAACAGCATGGCTCCTGGCTGTTTCCTGTTCTCTTTCATCTTAGCAGTTACCCTGGTGCTGCTGCCTATCCGGACTCTACTGTTCCTACTGCTGCAATTCAAAGTGAAGTACTACTGGCATCTAATCACTGCATACGTGGTAGGTTTAAAAAAAAGAAAGAAAGAAAGGGCTATACTGTAGTACAACAGCATGCTTGCTGGGCCACCATGGAGCTTGCCCTTTGGGAAGCTTCTTTTGCATCATTCTGGATTCCACATATGACGGCAAGTCTGTAGGACATCTCACTTAGCGCAAGAGAGTTGAGGGATCATTGGCAAAAAAGATGGAAGTCAGGCCAAATATTTCTAATATCAGTCTCTTTCTTTTTTGAAAGCATGTGAATGCATGCATTGGGTGTGTGTGGGGTGGGGAGACCAACCACACTTATTAGATCCCCTCACAGAATTCTATATGGCAGTTTGAATTGAGTGGGCTAAGACTTACAGTAGACACTTTCCTTTACACTCTTCCAATGCAATAAAAATGAGTAGCAGTCAGTATCTGACAGGGGGAAGGCCAGTGCTGCAGCTGAGTCTTGACTGCTGGTGAGACTCTGCCTTCAATAATTCTTGTTAACTGGCATGAAGACGAATCTATTTCTATGTAAGTGGATTCAATGTTAGTGAACTCTGCCAGCTCCCAAGTGATTAATAAACCAATTTTAGAATTTCAAAACACAGTTCAATGCAGGCTCCCTTGCGACTCAACCCTGAAAAAGCACTTGGGGGAAAGAGGGGGCCAGTAACTCCTCTTGAATAGTAGAGACTCTTCCATAAATCCAGGCCATAAATTCCATGTTTCTGAAGCATATAAATGAATTTTATTCTGACAAGTAATTTACTGTATTACTCTAGAGAATGTATTTTTAGGTAGTATTGAAATCTGGCACACACGCACACCCTCCACTCCCCATGCTCTTGGAAGGCATTTCTAAATGCAGAATGCCTCCTTTACACAGTAGCTTAGTATCAATTTCTACCCTACTCCCTTGCAACAGTATTTCTAAGGTTACTTTCAATTCTGGTAATGAACACACAGTAGTTACCATGCTAGTATCAATCGTATGACTTCTGCATACTTTCATCCCTGCAAAATGTACTTTGCAAGATGGTGCAGTATCTTCAGTATCAAATGCTTAGCAACGGTAGAGGAGACGCCCTGCTTAAGAGAACCAGCTCAACTATAAAAAGAACAAGAGTACTTGTGGCACTTTAGGGTACGTCTATACCCAGCCGCTAGTTCGGTGGCTGGCAATCGAACTTCTGGGTTCGACTTATCGCGTCTTGTCTGGACGCGATAAGTCGAACCCAGAAGTGCTCGCCGTCGACTGCGGTACTCCAGCTCGGCGAGAGGAGTACCGCGGAGTCGACGGGGGAGCCTGCCTGCCGCGTGTGGACCGAGGTAAGTTCGAACTAAGGTACTTCGAACTTCAGCTACGTTATTCACGTAGCTGAAGTTGCGTACCCTAGTTCGATTTGGGGGTTTAGTGTAGACCAAGCCTTAGAGACTACTAAAGTGCCACAAGTACTCTTGTTCTTTTTGCGGATACAGACTAACACGGCTGCTACTCTGAAGCTCAACTATAGTCACTATTTAAGAAAAAAAGATGAGGATGAGAATGAAATAGATTACAACATGTACACTGCAATTCAAGACACGTTTTAGGACACTACGAGGAATACAGATTAAATCCTATTTCCAGAATTATGCTAATATGGCTAATGATACTCATGCAAAATAAGGAACTAAATGAAATTGGGCCAATTTGGCAACATGTTTTATTATATTTAGTACAAAGGTGAATCAAAATCTGCAAAATGAAACAAGTCAAAACTGATATGGGAGGAAAATGTTGGGGTTCCTGAAGGGTTCTTACTATACACTAATGTACAGAAATGAAAATCTAAACATTTATCTAAACAGGATAGGTGCATTTGCTTATTAAAGTAAACCAACCTTCTCTTCAAACTGCAAGTTTAAGTTTTGTTTAATTATTTTGGAAAATTACCTTCCAACATTGCATACTGCTGCAGTCTGACGTCAGGTAGTCTCTCTCTCTTTCTCTCATGTGCCTTGGCCACTAGTTCCAGTCATATCTTACCATCCTGGGACATCCTAGAAGCACTTCTGAATGTATTTTGTGCCCTGATAGCTAGATTTGACTACAACAGCCAGACCAGGTCCCCGAGAGACTGCCAGATCAGAGAATTAGACCAGAAACTGGAAGATTAAGAAATTCATACTCTTCAGCAGTGACTCTCTATCATGCACTCTCCATCTGTGTAGGCAGCATTATAAGAGATAAGCCCTTTCTAGCTTGCAGGGCAATCATATCTCCAGCAACAAGTAGTAATTTTCTTAAATCAGAATGAAAACTTATTCTTTTTTCATCTCAGTTTTAGGCTGAAATATGAAACAGACTAAAAGATATTGCTGAGATATCATTTGCAACTCCTCTGATGTTCACCTTATCATGAAATGGACAGTAATATTACAAAATCAGTTCCTTCCCAGTGTATATCTTTTTCATTTGAACATCAACAAAGTAACCCTTTTTCTATAGTAACTAATATTGGTTACAACTTTCAGGAGAAATCTGGGGAAATCAGCTTGAAAGATGTGTGCATGGAATGGGGATGAAATAAATACTTAAACGTTTTTGTTTTGATTTTGTAACAAGGGAAGCATTAGAACACCAGGTCTATTGCACAGGAGAGAGAAATTATAAACCAGAATTTGCCTGTTATTGAGGGACAGTTGTGAGACACAGGAATCACACACTTGTGAATCTTGGTGATCAATTGAAAACTTCCCAGCAACTTGTACCTCCTGCAGATGAGGGTCAACAAACATGAAACACTATTTTGAGCTACTGTGAGCCCCAGTCCACTAAGAATCTTACCTTGTGTGCAGTTTCTGCAAACTGCTGGGCACTGTTTTTCATATCCTCTGTCTTTTCTTCTGCCCGACCTAACCTTTCACCACGCTCATTCAAAGCCTGACTTGCCTTCTGTACTGCACTGGTCACACTGTCTGCTGCTGAATGGAGTATGCTGTTTCCTGAAATGACAGATGTATCATTAGCAACCCAATGTTAACATACAGTGCAGCATAAAAAAACTTGAAAACATTACCAGATTTTTCTTCTGAGTATTAAAATAAGTTATTTTCAACCCTTAATTTATTCACTCAAGAATAGGGTGTCTGCTAATCCATTCCAACTACATTACATCTAATTACATGAATCCTCAGCTAATCTGGGTTTCGTTGTCTTAAACCTGACCACCAATATGATTTTGACCCAAACCATACCATTAACAGATTATGACCAAATCACATTAAAACAATATAATTTAGGAACATAAGAAAGCGTTACTATGACTAATAGCTAAATGGACATGGTGTGCTACTGTTAGTGGCTTGTTATCTTTTAAGTTATAGTACCATATAACATTAGTTCATTTCAGGATACTACCTGAGTAAGTCAATGGAACTGTTCACAGAAATTCACCACAGTAATGTAACAGAGATATTGTATAGAATTTTAAGATGATCTATCATGTAAGGTTATCTAATGTTGTACTCCTTGAGAGGCTAGAGTCTTGCAACTCTGAATAACACTTCCTCCTGGATCCCCTTGCCACCATATCAAGTTCATTATATTCAGAATAATGATTTTATCATTTTTCCTCCAAATCATGTCTGCTTTCTCCCTTCTTTACACTCTTTACAGCTCCATGCCTTCGGCATGCCCTAGGCGCATAAACTCATTTGTGATTCCTTTCTTTTTCCTTCATAGCCAGGTTTTCATTACATCCTGTGGCTTTTCCCCCCCTTTCTCACCACCAAGAACTGTACTCTCCCTCTTTATTCTTATTGCTAAAACCCTCAACCAAACCTGGCCATCTGTCATCTCACCTCTCCATATAAAATGGTGCTGCTGCAGTCATCTTTTATCTATTTGATCATGTCTTGTCCCCACCAGGTCTTATCACATCAAATTCAAGCATCACATTTATGGTTCTGCCCAGACTCATTCTATCTACAATCTCTGTGCTCATTTGTTCCAAGCCCCATCTTCTCTGATTTAGCTGTTTACTGCCCCCAACCCCGTTTCCTTTCTTATGTAGGACTTTGCACTCTCTGATGTAATTCCCTAAACTTGCAATAGCCTTCCATTTCTTGTCCACCTACCACCTCTACTTCCAAATCTTTAAAACTCCAGGCATTCTACCTTGGTTTCCTCAATACAAGGTTCTCTGCCCTCATGAATGTACTAGTCGCTTGTGTTGTGTATGTATCACTGTACAAATAATATCTTCCCATTTAAAGCCACAATACGATACCTGTAGATTTCATACTCTTAATAGTATCAGAGGGGTAGCCGTGTTAGTCTGAATCTGTAAAAAGCAACGAAGGGTCCTGTGCTACCTTTAAGACTAACAGACGTATTGGAGCATAAGATTTCATGGGTAAAAACCTCACTTCTTCAGATGCAAGTAATAGAAATTTCCAGAGGCAGGTATAAATCAGTATGGAGATAACAAGGTTAGTTCAATCAGGGAGGGTGAGGTGCTCTGCTAGCGGTTGAGGTGTGAACACCAAGGGAGGAAAAACTGCTTCTGTAGTTGGATAGTCATTCACAAACTTTGTTTAATCCTGATCTGATGGTGCCAAATTTGCAAATGAACTGGAGCTCAGCAGTTTCTCTTTGGAGTCTGGTCCTGAAGTTTTTTTTGCTGTAAGATGGCTACCTTTACTTCAGGACCAGACTCCAAAGAGAAACTGCTGAGCTCCAGTTCATTTGCAAATTTGACACCATCAGATCAGGATTAAACAAAGTCTGTGAATGGCTATCCAACTACAGAAGCAGTTTCTCCTCCCTTGGTGTTCACACCTCAACCGCTAGCAGAGCACCTCACCCTCCCTGATTGAACTAACCTCGTTATCTCCATACTGATTTATACCTGCCTCTGGAAATTTCCATTACTTGCATCTGAAGAAGTGAGGTTTTTACCCACAAAATCTTATGCTCCAATACTTCTGTTAGTCTTAAAGGTGCCACAGGACCCTCTGTTGCTTTATACTCTTAATAGATCATCATAAATTCATGATTAAAAGCCAACTATTTAACTCTTTAATGTAACAAACTAATAAAGGATTAGGCATTTCCCATTTCTATCATACAGTTGATATAATAATCTTGGTGGCTTTCATCAGAGAGACTCAAAATGTTTTACAATCTATTTCAGAAGTTAAGTAATTTGCTTAAGTCACACAGCAAGCCGCTGACAGCCAAGAATGGAATCCAGATATACCTCCTAGTCTTCTGCTCTAACCACTAGATAAGATATCAGTCTGGTGAAAATTAACTATTTCAAAAACTGCTCTGCTAATTTCCAAAACTACCCCTTACCCAGTAGTTTTGGATTACTGGGAGGACAGACACAAAGATATCTAGGGCTGGAAATTGGTAGAGGGGGAGAGAAACTCTGTTTTTCAGGAAGACTCCTTCAGGACATTGAGAGCACTTTGGTGGTAAGAGTTATCTGATTTCACGGAGCAGTTGTCTGCTTCAATTTTTCTCAGAATTTCTTGTTTAGCTGAGAATTTGCTTATGTAAAACTGATTCGACAGAGAGAGAGAGAGAGAGAGAGAGAGAGAGCGAGCTAGCTTATTTTGGCTTTTGTTCAGGTGGTTTGTCCTATAAACACATGTACTGGGCAATACGCCAGAGGAAATAACCTCCCTTTTTATGTCGGTGTGGTCAGCAGCATTCCAACCTCTTGTACTATTTAGTGTTGGTTTTTGGGATGAGATTTTCAAAAGCACTCAGTGTTGGGCTAACTCTGCTCCCACCAAAGTGAACAGTATTGACTTCAATGGGAGCAGAATTAGACGACCACGGAGTGCTTTTAAAAAATCCAACCCCTAATGTTTGGCAATGGTTCATTAGAATGGATATTTTGCTGGTCTTCTATTACTTTCAATCTAAAAATGTAGCACACCTAGAAATTCTTCAAAATATTTTCAGAGAGAGAGGTCAAAATTCTATATTTAATACTTTTCAGCAGAGAATAATATGGCTCTGATTTTGTCAGCAGGCAATAGTAATTAGGTTATTTTTCTTCTTAGCTCTTATGGTATTGTATTCTCTCCAGGTGCTATTTTGTTACATTTTGCTGTATTCGGTGACCTGCAGAGGCAGCTATTATCTGACTGACTTTGGTGCCTAGTTTCTGGCTATTGGTTCCATTTGAACTGCAGTTTATTGGGAAGTTTAGTGTGGATCTGAAAATAAATGTATTTTAGAGCTAGTGACCAGACCGCTGAAATAGCTGATGATACTGCAGGCTCCCATTCTCTTCAAAGCAAACGGTTATTGGAGAGGTGTGACAGGAAAACTTTTCCATCACACTGGCTCTAGAAGTATTAATATTCACAATCTGCCCCACACCAAATGTTAAAGTGCTGTTAGGAAGATAACCAACATGATTGGAAGGCCCCATAAAATTCAGCTCCGCAGTTGAGGATCTCCCTGAACTGTGCGTGCCCAGAGTTAATATCTAATGCTGTCAATCAGCCAGTATTTACAAGTGCTAAATCATTAAAAAAAATAGCAAAAGACAGTCCGTGCTTCTGTTCTGTTCTCTGGGAAGAGGGTGGTCCTTAACTTTATCCCAACCCAGTTTTCAATGAAAGATAAAGTGGCTGCGATGTAAGCCATCCTCTTCCATTCTGTACAGAAGACTATGCAGCAGTCATATTTAATCTCTCTTTTTGGCTCCATTGAAAGTTATCCATTCAAAATGGATGAGGCACCCTTTCATATCTTTGAAAATCATAGCCTCAAAATCCCCACAACCGTAAGATTATCTACCCCTTTTCCTTTTTACCCCCTGAGGAAAAAGCCTGCATAAATCTTGGATGTCAACATAATCGTGCACTTTCAGACTAGTGCAGCGGATTAGTTGAGGTGCATAGCGGAGGTCCAGTTACTGGGAATACCTTTTCCTGCAGCTCCAGGATGTTTAAATCGGAGTATATGTGTT
Source organism: Chrysemys picta bellii (assembly GCF_011386835.1). NCBI lineage: Eukaryota > Metazoa > Chordata > Testudines > Emydidae > Chrysemys > Chrysemys picta. The sequence continues at coordinate 43,123 of NW_027052946.1, forward strand.
AGCACAGATGCCACAGCTGGTCACAACTATCAGGTAAAACACAAAGAGGGGCAAGTTTCTTTTTTAGATAATAGCCAATGTCCCATGTACCAGGTGACTAGTCTCACTTAAATTTCGCATCAAAGCCTCTGTGGCCCAGTAAAACAGGTTGCTATAGATGGAACTAGAGTATGTCTTACTAATTTTTCTTTGAAAAAATTGCCTATTTTACCATTGTGAGAAGGGCGGACACAAACAATTTTATCTAGCTCAACTGCATGCTATAAGATAAAATGAAAAAAACATGTATTTTATAATGATTTTAACTACATTTTATCAGCGAAATGTGTGTGTTAAGGCCAATTATGTCAGCCTGAAAATAAGAAGAGGATGATGAGCTAATTCTCTTCTTCAGTTTAATTTCACTGTACATGAAAGCACAAGCAGATCCAAATTTAGTGCTTACATAATTATTTAAGTGAGTGGCTTAATAAGATGGCTTTTAATGAAGTTTTTCTGATCTATGATGGCCTCTCTCATTATCGCAGTTCTCTACTCACAAGACACCAACATGCACTTTTACAAATAAATCAATAGCCACAAATAAATTGGTAATCCAATTCGTTTAGCACAGACATTTAATTTCTTAATTCCTTGTAGTGTGATATAAACCAGAGAAATAAAACCCCTCTCCATCCCTCAGCAACTTCTGTTAGCATTTCTAAATGATATGCAAAATGTATCATGATCCTAATGAACACAAGGACACAACCCCGTGTGACTGCTTTACGCCGTTTATCAAACATAAGAAAAGTAAGCTCTTAACACATCATACACACAGAAAAATACACATACAGATGTTGTCATCACAATGATCAGCATAAGAGTCAGTCTGTCAGATCACGAGACTAATTGGTCTCCAGCGAAATAATTGTTGCTTGTTTGCATGATCTGTTTTAACACGTTCATAAAACGTTAATAACATTCTCTATTAGCCATGTCCTGACACACTTCAGTCTGACTTACCCATGGGCTTTAACTATGTGTCAATGATATTACTTACAAGGATTGCTTTGTAAAGAATTACAGTTCATTTTTAATTGTGGATACATTATCAAAAACATTTTAATGATTCCTGTCTGTTCTGAGGAGAAAACTTGTGCAGTTAGCTATGCAGATAGAAGAAATGAGTTTGTCACATTAGTAAACATATATGAGTTTAAAAGAAAAACATTTAAGATCATTTTAAAGAGGCATTTATAGCTCCCTCCGAACCCTGTAAAACTGGTCTCATGCTAATTAATAAGGCTTCTTTACAGATATAATTTACTCTTGGCTCTGCAATCATGAATAAAGCAGCTGTTCCAAACTCAGAGAGAATATTTATATCACATCAACACATATTCTATATACTATATTCTATGTACATCCATCTATATACTATATTCTATGTACATCCATCTATATACATATACAGATAAATTTTTAGGGTGAAATACTGGCCCCAAGAAATCAATGGGAGTTTTATGGCCAGGATTTCAACCCCGCGTGTTTTTTTTTCTTGAAAATTCTGTCGTTTATAATGAGTCTGCCCTCCAGATTACTTACTTACTTGAAGTGCCACTCAACAGTTTAAAATACAATACTATTAAGACATCAGCCACCATATAAAACATCAAGTATCAAATGTGAAATTAAAGTAATATGGTTTGGGAAAGGAGCTGACCAATTAAAACTGGAAATATCTTTGTAGGGAAGGGGAATGTTTTCAGCTGCTTTTTGTAAGTGGAAAACGTGATCTGAAGGTGGAAGGAAGCCACTTCCACACACTATAGGAATCGAGTGTTCCGTGTCTACGAGAGGTGCAGTAACAGGATTCCTGCTGGAACGTAGAAACAGTATATTTATACATGAAGACCAAATATTTAAGCAGTAGGAAAGGGTAGACTGAGAATACCATACCTTTAAATGTACAGCATGCAGAATACTTTCTCTGGGCTTCTGTTGGTACTTGGACAGGCAGTATATACTGATTTGATTTCAGTGATAGGACATCAACAAGTGTGAAATGATGGCATGGATATTATTGACAATAGGTTATATTTGAGAATATTGACCAGTGCTAAAAGTTTTTTCCAACATTCCCCAACATTATGGTTTTCTAGTCTCGACCATAATGCAAATAATTATAGGAGAACAAAACAAAGTTCGGGATAAAAAAACAGCAGGAGCAGCTCCCTGAATTACATCAGGACAACAGGTCAGATCCTTCTCTAGTGCAAATTAGTTTAAACTAGTGGAACCAGATTGATTCACACCCACTGAGGATCTGGCCCAACATTTCCACATGAATTCTTATTTCTAATGTTCCAGTGGGCTGAATTTTTCAAGCTCCTCAATTACAAACTATGCAATTAACGTTCCCCCAGTTTTGATCATGGTTCTCAGGACTGAAGAAAACATATATTCCTACATGTCACCTCTTCACCATGCCGGAAACATAATTCCTCAGTTATTTGTCCTGACAGCTATTTTCAAGAGGAAATGTACCTTGTGATAGCTACAGACTAAATAGATAAATCTACTTTAGAACAAAAACAAGAAAATGATGTCTTCATAAGGCATTGCAATAAGAAATGAAGACACCTCTCAGCACGTATCAGGGTAAGGTAAGACTAGAAATGGACTGAAGAGCCTCAACTGTTTTGCAAAGAGCCTGTTAGAGCAGTAAGATACCTCCCTTTATTTTACAATGCCTAGCACATAATCAGTGTTAGAAACAAGTAACTTTAAGGGATGATTTAGATCTAAATTTGTGTGTGTGGGGGGGGGGGGTCAGATTAAAAAATATATCTAGTTTTGGCTCATGTCTAGAGAAAACCTTATCCCTGATCAACAGAATGGCCACAGGTACCTGCCCTCACAGTCAAAAAACCTAGCCATTTGCCTGATCTGAAGTCTTTCTATGAATTCAATGGGTTTTGGATTAAGTTCAATGGGAGAATACTGGTAGGGTCCGAGGAACCCAGATAATCTGTTATGTAGCGCAACTGGGATTGTAACAGCAAAGACATTTTTAGAATCTCTTCTTCGCTGAGTTATTTTAAATCTACCTTGGAAATATGTAACAATTTATTTTGGGGATTGTTTTATGACTGCTGGGTTAGGTAGCATGACATGGAAAAGATTCAGAGAGACATTTAAACATGGGCTTTGTGATACCCATTTTAGTTTCCACAGAACTGGGGCAGCTAACCTTCAACGGGGCTTCTTACCATTTTTTTCTCCACAAATATGATAACTTGTTAAACCCTCTGTCACACATCCCATCTCAAGAGATGTTTTTGACAGCAGGATGATGGACTAGATAGGCTGGCAACCTGAAGGTATAGCTGAAAGAACTCTACTATCTCAGCTAAGCAAGATTTTAAGAAACACATGCACATACGTAATACCAACACATCTCAATACTGGTCTTCAATAGCTCTGTAATTCCAGTCCTGGGCCTCTTCTGAGCATTTTGTGTCAAACTGCATAGAGATTTTGTGACAATGGAAATGATGATGAGATGTCTAGAGAGGAAAGCCTAATGCATGGCTCTACCTAGCTCCCTTCTTCAAGAAACTTTGTGGGCTATTTGTAATAGGAGTATTTGGAAAGCCAAATTTTGACTGATGCACAAGGATCCAAGAAACTGCTAAAATACAATATCGGTATTTTTTTAACCTTCTCGTGCCTATTCTAGTCATTTAAGTATCTTTTCTACCCCAGAGGCTGCTCTTACGTTAAAAACTGTTGACCTTGGTTTACGGTAATATTTGATAGAGCCAGTAAGATTACTGAAAGTAGTTCTACAATCCAGCACAGTAGAAAGTTTATGGGATGTGGCAAGATTGGGTGTAGAGGATGAGTATGAAGGTATATGAAGAAGATTGATCTGATATGCCTAATTCACCCAGAAAAACTGCTGCAGCAATTAAAAAGTAATTAAGTACATACTGTAATAAATGGAAATGCTCCCAAGCTTTTTGGGGGGGTGAGAGAAAATAAATGGGACTGCTGAATGTAAGTGTCTAAGGCAGAAACAGCAGCAAAGATTAAGGTGTTCATTCCATTTGTTAGCGAATCTAATGGTACACAATTCTGTATAAACATTTGTAAAAGTATAATGCATTAGACTTTCATTTGCAACATTCAGTTCCGACATTCAGCTGTGCATTAACTTCTGCTAATTTTGATACATGTATGCTTGGTAGTATATATTACTATTATAGCACAAATAAAACATCAATATGATAAATAGTGCCACCGAACAAAGCAAGACAACTAATCTGATCCAGGAGAAAAACAAAACACAAATACAGTTTTACACATTTGCTGTTATGTCCTCTCCCCACTCTAGTATATATTGTATTTGCTTTGGAAGTTGTCTCACATGAATGAATTGTGTTTCACTAGTTGATAGCAAAGAAGCAAGCATATTTCAGTGGCGTTTAGAGAGTTAAAACATTCCTACAAGCAACTCTCAAAAATGATCAATATTTGGACAGCATGTTAAGTCAGTGGATGTCTCTTTTTTAAATAATGCATGCTATTTCCACTTTAGAGCTGTGAAGTGGAGGCACTGCCATAGGGAGAAATAGTAAGATTTCTCCCATTCCTCAGCAGTGCATAGTTTTTCTACCCCCAACTTAAAGTGTATTGACTTAAGAAGTTGCAGTCTCTCTAGCACAATTCTGTAGAGGGGAACAGATGGTTTGTTAGATACATTTTACAGCTAGTGACTCTCAGGAGTTTAGATAGATTACTCAGCAGATCATTAATTTTTTGCTGTAAAGTCACAGCAGGGAGTTGAGATCAAAGTGGACACAGCTGAAAACAAGAGCTAGTTAGATATATCATTGACAGTGAAGGACTAACAAGTGGGCATTTTGCTGAAGTGAATAATCTTAAACTAAGGAAAATAATTTAGACTTAAGCCAATAGCAGTGATGCAGAGACGACGAGTCCTAAAGGAAGTGAAATTATTTTGCCAAAAGCTCTCTCGATTACATAAATTGTAAAAGGTTAAAAAAAATCTTGCTCCTTTGAATGGCTTCTCAGCCTATTCTGTGTCCTGAGTTTTAACGAAGAGAATGTTACTCACAGAACAAGAAGCATGGAATTTGAATGGAATGAGCATCATCCAGAGTAGAGGAAGCTAAGACTTAGTGCAGTAGAACTTTAAAGGTGAAAGCAGCGTAAGGACAAGGAAGGATGAGTTTCAAGAGGTCTCATGACAAAAGGTTAGCAGTTTACAAACAAATCTGAAATGAATTCTGACAACTATTTTTATTACAGCAGCACCTAGAAGACCCAACTGCCAAGGGGGTCCCATTGTGCTAGGCGCTTTATATACATACATATTGTAAGAGACAATCCCTGTCCTGCCCATACAACCTAAGCAGACCATGTGACGGGTTGGATCACAGAAACCCCCTTGGGAGCTGCCACCAGATGTGCAAAGACTACCCCTGCTTCTGTTTTCCCTGCCAGCTCAGGACTCCAGCACCCTGTCTTGCTGAGCCAGACACTCCTGTTTGGCTCCAGACACAGACCCAGGGTCTGAATCTCCTGTCCCAAAGCTGCAAGTTTACCTGAAAACAGCTCGCAGTAGTGCGCTTGTCTTTAGCACTCAGATGCCCAACTCCCAATGGGGTCTAAACCCAGATAAATCCGTTTTACCCTGCATAAAGTTTATGCATGAAGTTTATGCAGGGCAAACTCATAAATTGTTCGCCCTCTATAACACTGATAGAGAGATATGCACAGTTGTTTGCTCCCCCAGGTATTAATACATACTCTGAGTGAATTACTGAATAGAAAGTGATTTTATTAAGTACAGACAGTAGGATTTAAGTGGTTCAAAGTAGTAACAGACAGAGCAAAGTAAGTCACCAAGCAAAATAAAATAAAATGCGCAAATCTATGCCTAATCAAACTAAATACAGATAATCTCACCCTCAGAGATGTTTCAGTAAGTTTTTCTCAGACTGGACACCTTCCAGGCCTGGGCACAATTCTTTCCCCTGGTACAGCTCTTGTTGCAGCTCAGGTGGTAGCTAGGGGATTCTTCATGATGGCTTCTCTCTCCCTCTCTGTTCTCTTCCCCCCTTTATATATCTTTTGCATAAGGCGGGAACTCTGTCTCTCTGGGTTTCCACACCCCCCCTCACTGGAAAAGCACCAGGTTAAAGATGGATTCCAGTTCAGGTGACATGATCACATGTCACTGCAAGACTTCATTACTCACTTGCCAGCACACACATATACAGGAAGACTCACAGGTAAATACAGCCATCTGCAGACAATGGGAGTCATCAAGATTCCAAACCATCATTAATGGTCCACACTTTACACAATTACAATAGGCCCTCAGAGTTACATTTTATATTTCTAGTTTTAGATACAAGAGTGGTACATTTATACAAATCAGATGATCACACTCAGTAGATTATAAGCTTTGTAATGATACCTTACAAGAGACCTTTTGCGTGAGGCATATCCCAGTTACTTACATTCACTTATTACCGTATTTTCTCTAAAACCATCTCAGTTACATTATATTGACTTATTATCAAGTTTTTATAAAACCATATAGACTGCACAACGTCACAGACCACACAGGCAAAGGCCAAGAGATAAGAAGTATTATGATCTCTATTTTAAAGAAGAGGCACTGCCCAAAGTCACACTAGAAGACTATGGCAGAGTCGGGAATTGAACCCAGACCTCGTGAGTCCCATTCTAGTACCTTAAATACAAGATCACCCTAGCTTTCTATGGAACAGTCGGCACAACACTGCAATAAAAGGGCGTTTTTTCTGCCAAGTGAATTGACCCTCAACCACCTACTCCCAAAGTGAAGTAAGATGGAGTCTGGGAAGTCCCATCATGAAATGAACCATCTACAGTCATTATAGTCTTAACAAGGCTTCTTGAAATAATCCCCATTTAACACCGTTAAGCATCTTCAGGTGCTGAGCCAAACTTCATTAACTGAACATACAAATGTGTCTATTATGAAAAAAATATATTTTTTCTTTAAAGCAATAATGGCCTCACACCCCATTGCTTGCTGTTGATCTTTAGATTTAAAAGCAAAACATGGAGCTATCACTAATGCATGAATAAATTAGACAAAAGCAGCAGACTCTCTTTTAATGGGCCCATTTATGATTAGTGCTGAAAACCTGCAGTGCTTGATGGGAGTGGTGAGTGCTCAGCACCTTTTAAGATCAAGCTCTGTGTTTGAGTGTATGAGCTTCATCAAATTCTTATGTTGAGGAAGACATTGAATGGTATCTCCTTACTGTCTCCCTGTGAACGCCTATGGACTTTAATGGGAGTATTGTGTTTAAATACCCCATATAACGACACTAACTTTGAGAAGATGCAGGGTTAGATTGGTACATTTTATATCATTGTAGATTTCCATTTTATATCTGAAAACTATGAAATAGTATAAAGGCTAGTAAGTTTCTGTTACATACCATCCCACAGTAAAGCTACCTGGCCAGTGCCATATGCTTGATTTGGTTCAAGGAGATTTGTTTCTGAATGGAGATGAAATCAACATTTACAAGTTAATCAGAGATAAAGCATACAGTAGCATCTTTTCCACGCATTCTCTCCTGCTCTCTTTTTGAATACACATGTAAAACTGGAATTTATCCATACAATGCCAGTGTACAGACTTTGTACATTACACCTGTAAAGTGAAGTGCTGAACAGTACGTGCATTACAGATAAAAATAAGTTCACCCACAGTGTGGAGACAAATGCTGAGATTCTGGGCTGCACTGAGAGTTTGCACGAGAAGGCATAGCCCAGTGGGTGAGTGTGCACAAGGCCACCTTTGCTCCTAAAATTCCATACCGCTCCATGGGCCAAACTAGCCCTCAGCATAAATTACAATGACCAGGAGCCAATGTGTATAATTTACAGCAGCCTCCCGAAGTCTGCATGTGAACTGCTCCATAGTCTAACATGGCCAGAATCCCCATGGTGCCATATGCTATGGGCCCACCTCAATCTGCCCCCTGTGTGGGAAGGAAGGGGACAGCATACAGCCACTTGCAATGGCTTTACTCTGTGCCTGTACCGAGAGGAAACCTCATCCAGATTCCTTTCATGATGTTGACAGCCCTGGCATGCAGTGAGCCATAGCTGTGGCAAAATCCCTCCCAATGTTCTTTCATACATTACTCCTTGTCAATGGTGTGCTCTAGTTGGAACCATGCAGGATTTTGCAATGGGAGAGGCATATAACTGACAGTGTGGAATAGGTATTTCTAAGATATTTATCTCCTTGGTATCTCACTCTTAATGTAACTGATTAAAAACATTCTTGCACATTAAGCCAGGTGTGATATACAGCGTTTACCATTAAGAAGTTGTTTTCAACAATTACCTCACAGCTTTCTCCTGTTCACAAGATATGAAATAGTTGTGGTAGCTGCATAAAACATGGATTTTTTTAAATGACAATGCAAGCAATACCAGGCCCAAACACGAGAAGAGTGATAGCAAAACAAAATGAAATAGTGCTTAAACTGTTGTGACATAGCAATTACCAAAAAGAAAAGAAGAGAACTTGATCACTACATTTACACACACACACACCCCCTTTCAACAAGAGAAGGTAAAACAGTATTGTTACCCTACAAATAGTTCCTGAGAAATGCACCTTCACAAGCTTATATCTGCAGTGATTTAAACCATCTATTTCTATAAAAGGGCTGAGGCTTATTTCTGGGCCAAGGCCCAGCTTTTCAGAAGTATTTAGGTGATGCTCTTCTCAGTGTTGTAAGGCCAAGATTTTCAGTGAGACTTCGGTACCTAAGGGCCAACTTTTTAAGAGTATAAAGGAACCCACAACTGAAAGAATCATCTACTAGGATTTTCAAAATCCTAACTCCCATTGATTTCAATGAGATGTAGATGCCTGGATGGTTGTAATGGGGCACTACCCTCGAGCTTCCCCCCTTGTGGCCCCTACAAGCTCTGCAGATGTGTTGCCCTCAGCACCCACTTGGTGTCTTTCAATCAATTACCCAAACCACATTAGCACAAAACATATGGCCCCTTAATGGGGCCTGGTTTATTTAACCCTTTCTGCAGGGTAACTCACTTCTTTAGTTGCTTAAGTTCACACCCACTCTGGGTCCATATAAGAGTTGTGGGAGGTTTTCTTGCCTGCAGTTCAGGTATCTCCAGAACAGGGCTTCTGAAGTCACCTCCCCAAGGCAGGAGTCTCTAGCTCTGCCCCACAGACCTGGGTTGCACTTCCAAAAATCATTAATTCTTTCCTTAAACAAGGAGTCCACAGCCCCCCTCTCCTGGGTGCTGAATTATAATTTAGGCCAGTTGTAGAGCCACAAGCCCAATTCTCCTGCAGCTAGTCCTTTTCCTCAATCAGTCTTTTCACCCTCTGGCTAGGAAAGTTTGTCTGACAGACCTTCCCTTCACAGTAGTATCTCCCCCACCATGAGAAAGTAAGCGGCATATATGCTGGTTCTCTTCCCACAGTTCAGAGACAGGACAGATGGGAGCCTTGCCACACCCACTCTGCAAAGCTTCTGGTCCTAGGCCCTAAAAGAAACAGTGACAGGATGCCTTCCAGACTGCACTTATTCCCAGGACCACTTTCTCTCTACCTGTATCTCCTAGGTACTTGTATACATCACACCTTTCAAAATCTCAAAGGTCCACACCACATGACAGGGGGTGGGCTGACCCTTAAGCTCTGCAGCTTCTGCTATTCTTCAGGGGATAGATCACCCTATTACAGTGCCTTTGAAAATACTATTACAGTATGGGTGGGACCCATGAAAGGACTTGGGCATTTCAATGCTGAGTGTCATAGCACCTAAAAGTTAGGAAAATCACAAGAACAACACCGTGGTCCACAAAGGCTGAGGTAGGTGCCTAGGGTTTCATTACAATGAAGGGAGGAAAAAACCATGCCTTAGACTGCAATCCACAAAGCCAGCATGTGAGGTGGGGAGCCACCTAAGCTAACCTATGGTGTGAGTTAAGTCCTGCCCCTCTGTCAGAGATAGGCACCTAGTTCTGTTAACCATCCCAAATGAGGAAAAATAGGCATTCAGCCACCTAAATCACATGCGGGGGGAATCTGAAACAAAATGGCTGAGGTGGAGGAGGAGGCTCTTCCCTATTATAACCTTTAGTTTAGTGGATAGATACTCACCCAGGATGTGGAAGACCTATGGGTCAAGTGCCCCCTCCTCCTGAATGGGAGACGGGATTTGCCATCTCCCCGGTGAGTGCTTTAAGGTATGATCCATGAAGGACCTTAAATGCCTAAAACATTTTTGAAACACTGAGCAGAGCAATGTCTAAATATCTTTACAAATCTGGACCCCAGGGGAATCTCTAGGGACCAGATTTTTAATGCTCCAGTAAAAGGATCTACATTTTATATAGAACAAAAAAAAAAAATACTTTTTTTTTTTACTTTAACAGCTAGAATTTGTATTACGTATTACTGGGGAAATGTGACCTCTCCTATGAAACAGTGAATACTAAAATATGGGCAGTCCTCATAACAGAAAAACTTTCACACCAAGTACATACACAAGATAAGCACCAAAAAGAGGATAGGTAGCTAGAAACTTGGTCATCCTTTTTAGTGTACTCAGAGGAGGCTTTCCAGCCAACAAGCCAGAATCTTGAGATAGGTTCTTTGATCCTTAATAAGTAAGATACACATAGTAGTATGTTAACATTTTATTGTAACTTTGCCTTAAAAAAGTTTTTTTTTTAAATCTGGGCCCAAGCGACTATGTATCACGGGGTATGCACACCCCGTCCTCTTTTGGGTCCATGCAGGATTATGGTTACAGTCTACCAGGCTGGAATAGGGTTCTGGACCCTCCCTTTTCCATCAGGTCCTGGCCCAGGGCCATCAGCAATGACTGTGATCACCACCCAGTCAGTGGGGATCCTATTGCAACACACTGTTCTTCCTCAGGTGGGAGATAACACTCACCCCACCTCCCTGGGCTACTTCCTACCGTGTGTCCATTCATCTTTGGGGTCTCTGAGCTCCTGGGTACATGTAACTTGCTGGAATTCCACCTCCAGTTGGCCAGCCATAAGCAGCAGGTCTCCAGTCTGGGCCTTGGGATCTCTGGTTCCTGAAGTCAGGAGCTGGGGCCTCCGCTAAGCATCCTTCCTCCTTGGTGGTCAGCCAAGAACGAGCTGGGCTGCTCCCTTTTATTCTGGAGCAGCAGTTGGAGCATGCCCAGCATGGTCTGAGGGGCGGGACTTCCTCCACCCATAATGTGGGATTTACCCGATCTCGGCCAGTGCGGGGTATACACACCCCGTTACACTATTCATTCCCATAATTTAGCATAACATAACATACACAAAACACACCACAAGCACTTCAGCATGAAAGAAACATCATTCAAGAAAAACAAACTACAGCTAGTAGAAAGTGAGTTCCTAAATTACAGTCAAGCAACATTACAGAGAAAAAGATACTTCCTGAAAATGGGTAGTTTAGAGCTCACAAATGGACAGAAGACACACCAACAGTGCCCCTGAGAAAGTTGTGTCATTCTGCTGTATAAAAGCCTCTTGTTAACAAAGCCCTAGACACTACTCTTGCTTTTCAAAAGGGTTGTAGCAGCCTGGTAAGAGTTTAGCAGTTTTTAAACTGAAAATTACATCAGGAGATGGAAATTCTGCTGAATGTGTTAAGTGGATTTTACTCACTCGTGCAGGCAACTTTTAAATACAATTAGGTATAACTGAGATTGGAGCTGCCCTCAGAAGAGAGAGATAGTTGTTAGGACAGATGAGCATTGAAAGAAGGAACCCTGAGTATGGTTTAGCTGAGGAGAAGCTGTACGTGAGATAAAGTAACTATGGGAGCATCCAAACCTGAAGAGAAGGTTTATGTCTACAATACAACTTATATCAGCAAACATAACTCTCTCAGGGATGTGAATAAAGCACCCCCTTGAGCGACAAGTTCAATCGACATAAGCACCGGTGTGCACAGCACTGTGTCAGTGGGAAAGCTTCTCACACTGACTTAGTTTCTGCCATTCACTGAGGTAGTTTTATTAAGTCGACAGGAGAGTTCTCTCTTGACAATATAGAGCATCTTCACCAGTTGCACGCAGCGGTGCAACTTCATCAGTACAGCTGCACTGCTGCAGCGCTGTACATGTAGACAAGCCCTTTAGAGAGATTTCATAGGACTAGTTTGTCAGCTTCTTGTTAATAAACAAGACCCCAGGTGTGGGTGATATATATTTTTTGACTGTGTGTGTTGCTTGGTGTGGGGATGCCATCCATTCACAGTCCCCGCTTGAAACATAACTCAAAGCCTGATGGAAATTGAAGGGTTTAATTATATAAATTAAAGATAGAAGAGGCCTATTAAGTCATTTTGTTAATCCCTCATCAACCCAGAATGTTTCCCTATGGTGTATTTTCTAGTACTTTATCTCATCTAATTTTAAATATCTCCTGGGAAGAAGCTTCCACCACTTTCCTGAGCCTTGAAAAACTATTTTACAGAAATTATGACTTAAAATAGCCATCAGAATGAAGTTGTACTGCCTCCTTAAACTAAAGATGACTTGAATGTAATAGAGTCTAACACGAAAATACGTTAGAATATAATGGTAAACAATAAGGCAGCAATTAATTTATTAAAACCATGTATGCTGAAGTATCTTATTCTAGATGTATGTCTGGCTCATAATAACTACTACTGATAAAAGCATAACAGAGTGATCATACAAAATGCATAAGCAACTTTCAAATGTAGGAGACAAACCAAATGGCTCCCATCCTATTACTTGTGGATGCTCTTCAACCAAACCACAACATTTACTTAACCATGAACATTTAGACACTGCAGATTAAATAGTCTAAATCAGGGGTAGGCACACATACCAAAGGCGGCATGCAAGCTGATTTTCAGTGGCACTCATACTGCCCGGGTCCTGGCCACCGGTCTGGGGGCTCTGCATTTTAATTTAATTTTAAATGAAGCTTCTTAAACATTTTAAAAACCTTATTTACTTTACATACAACAATAGTTTAGTTATATATTATAGACTTATAGAAAGAGACCTTCTAAAAACGTTAAAATGTATTACTGGCACGTGAAACCTTAAATTAGAGTGAATATATGAAGACTTGGCACACCACTTCTGAAAGGTTGCTGACCCCTGGTCTAAATTATCAATCCCCTTCCCCTTTTCTGAATTTCATCTTAATGTTCCTTTTCTGTGGGGTTTTTCAGGTAATGAGGTATCTGTGTTGGTCAGTTATCTTTGTCCCCATGGACAATTAAGTATTTAGTTAAGGAAGACAGTAAAATCCATGCTGGGAATTACATAACTAGAGGTGGGTGCAAGACACACAATTGAGATTTGGCCCAGGTACACATTAACATTAGGGATGTTTGGATTTAAGATTTGGTTCAGGACAATATAAATATAGGGTCCATTTGCAAACCCAGATCTAGCACCTGGGTTGGATTTCCAATCCCCACTCTCCCTGGAAAGTTTGGTTCTATCTGAAGCCAGAGTTTTGATTTGGTCTATACTCACTATCTGGTATTTCTAGAGGGTATAACATGAAAAGTACACTATTTGAGCAAGAGCAAACTAGGTTTCCATGACTTACCCACCTACGCTGAAGAAACATGTAAAAGCAGTCACTCCTCTCATGTTAAAAGCTTAAATCTAATTAACAGAGGGCTCAGGCTCTCTCTTTGGTCACAATTAAGAAGATTTCCAAGGAATTCCTTTATCTCTTTCTGAACATGAAGTGACATTGCCTTGCAGACTTTTGCTGATGAAAGGATTAACAGCAAAAGGTTTTATTTGTGATAATTGAAAAGGTTAAGGAAGAAGACTGGATCAATACATCAGTATTTTCTTGTGAGAGAAGAGACTGCTGGATTGAAGAGAGTGCATATTGTAAGGATACACCCTTTCCTCCCTCTTTCTACCGTCACAGGAGCTTAATGAGTTCATTGGCATACTCACTATTCTGGAATCCTAATATTCCTAATCAAATCCCTTATTTTTTGATAGCAATGACTGATACAAGAAGTGACTGAAAATTTGCTTTGTTTCCTCCTGTGCTATCCTAGAGACAACAATCTACAAGAACTGAGTCTTTAGAAAGATACATTGCCAGTCAAATTGTATGGCAATGTTCATGCCACAACAAAATTGGTGGTATGATCCATAGAGCATACATTCAAGAAAAAATAGGTATGAACCATTTTCAGGGATGCAGAAATTATTCTTGGACCACAGTCCTTTCACTTCAGAAAGTACATGTGGTCAAAGAGAATAGATTAGATTGATAGGTTGATTCTTTACAGCTGATTGTTCTAAAGATCTATAAAATGGAACCCATGTATTTGACTCTATAAAATACGTGTTTCTGATGGGGCTGTGAGGTGGAATGACAACAGTGGCTCACTATGGAAACAAGAGTTTGTCTCTTTGGATAGTATTAGCCTTTCACTTTTAAGACACAATTAAGAACACTTTCAGTTTGAATTCTTATTCTTTGCAACAACAAATTTATCTATAATGGTCTTCACTTTCCTACTGAGGTATGCAGGGAGCTGGCCAACATAAAACATGATTAAGACATTTGACAATGTCAAGACAGTTGGTAAACTGTGGTCACAGCATATTACACTCATAATTATCTCACTGTTCCCTTGTGCTCCCCCGTTGTGCTCACCTACTCTCTCATTTTATGATTAGATTGTAAGCTTTTTAGGAGCTGGAGACATCTTTTTTGTTATGTTTGCACAGTGCTAGCAAAATGGGGTTGGGATCTTTGGGCATTATGCCAATACACACAATTAATTAGCTGGGAGTCTGATGTTAGGATTGGTAGCCTCAATCATCTTCAGAGAGACCTCATGATTCAAGAGATATGCTAGTCACTGGATCTCTAAGTTGGAGAGTTTGAAGTTTGCCCCAACTGTCTTTTTTTTTTTTTAAACTCTACCATCTCAGTGGCCAACCTTTTCCTAAATGAAAGTTTAAATTTTGGAGAACAAGGTGGCAGCATGAAAGAAGTGCCAGTACACTGCACCACCAGATATCAGCCCAGTCCAAACTCTACTGTACATTTACTTTACTGCCAGATATTGCATTCAAAAGCATGCAAAATGTGAAGAGTTTTACAAGCTGACATCAAAATCCAATTATAGAAGAGGTAAAGATTGTCCTGACTTATTTGCTAGCACATAAGCACCCTGGCTTGGGTGACATTCTGATACTATAAGGGAACATGGCTCCTTCTGTGGGTGATAGTTAAATCATTGATTTCTTGACATTCCAGGGATGTACAAGTACATTGTCATTACTGGTTTTCTGTTAGTTGTAGTTCTTGCAGTGTAATCGGATAGTTTAATGAACTGCTTCTGATGAGAAGTGTTTATTGAACCACTGCCTTCATTTCCAAGTAAACCCTTGCAGAATAGTTCAAATCTGCTCATTATTCTTCCTTGGCTTATACCCTGATAATCACCTTCAGGTCTATTCAAAGCCATTACCTGGTGCTCTACAATGAACAGTGTCCAAGAATTATGGAAAGACACAAACAGGAAAGTTGGCTGAATTGTGGAGTCTATTTCTGTGCAGGTAGCAGACCTGCCCTTTACACAAAGAATGGGCAAGGTTTGGGAAAGAGAGCACTGTGATGCAGTTTCCAGGTCCACAGGTGCTCCCTGTATAGGAGCATGTGGCAGGGGACAGGGATTGGGGTGAAGAACTGCAGTGGTGTTGGCAGATCCATTACACCATACATCAGTGGTTTTCAAACTTTTTTTCTGGGGACCTAGCTGAAGAAAATTGTTGATGCTCGTGACCCAATGGAGCTGGGAATGAGGGATTTGGGGTGTGGGAGTGGCTCAGATCTGGGGCAGAAGGTTGGGGTGTGGGGGTGAGGTCTGCAGGGGTGGGGCCAAGAATGAGGGGTTCTGGGTGCAGGAAGGGGTTCCAGTTTTGGGAGGTGCTCAGGGCTGGGGCAGGGGATTGGGGCACGGACTTACCTCCGATGGCTCCCTGGTCAGTGGTGCAGCCGGGGTGCAGAGGCAGGCTTCCCATCTGTCCTGGCACTGCGGATCGCGCTGCACCCCAGAAGTGGCCAGCAGCAGGTCTGGCTCCTAGGTGGAGGTGCGCAAGCAGCTTCATGCGACTCTCACCCGCAGGCACCGCACACCCCTCCCCCAACTGGTTCCCGGCAAGTGGGAGTGTAGAGCCGATGCCTGAGGCGGGGGCAGCACATGGAGCCCTGTAGCCCCCCTGCCTAGAAACTGGACCTGCTGCTGACCACTTCCGGGGCACAGTGCGGTGTTGAGACAGGTAGGCACTAGCCTGCCTTAGCTGGGCAGCACCGCCGATGGGACTTTTAACGTCCCAGTCAGTGGTACTGACCAGAGAGACCCAGTGCCTGCCTGACATGCCGCAACCCAGTACTGGGTCACAACCCGAACTTGGAAAAACACTGCCATAGAGTGTCTGTTTCTACCACCAGCACAGAGGGTTTGCACTAGTTGGGAGGATCCTCACTTCTCCATGGCTTTCAGGGTGCCTTTTCCACAACAGATCTCCTAGTACCCCACTCAGCTACTCAAAATGGGTGTTGGGGATGAGATTTGCACCCTAGAGTAAAAACAAGTGAAACTGCATAAACAAAATAGTAGCTTGTTCTGACTTACACAACTCAATTACACAAACTGTGTCACTAATAATGTTCCATTACAAAAAACTGAAGGCCAGAAAACTTATGCTGTACCATAGTGGGACCATTTAGAATCGTAACAGTCAGAAGCAACCAGTGGAGTTGGCTAGCCACACTGGGATACGTGCTGCACCCTCTGAAAGGGCCTAACAATGGAAGGCATAATTTCTTCCAGTTTCCTCTGGGGCAGGTGAGCTCTCTTTGTCCTTTGCACCCACTGGGCTGTGTCAAAATGGCACCACAGATCTCTAAGGTAACAAATCATAAATCAGTCTGGGTAGGGCTAGATTTGGATTTCAAAAATTAAAAGCCAATGGGCCAGCCAACCTGATGGCCCAAACAGCCAAATATATTTTCAAATTGCTTAACTGGACACATGAAAATGGAGCAAACATACAGTGAATAACAAAAGCACACATTCTCAGCCTTCTCTCTCTCTCTCTTTTTCTGCTTGTGCTAATGAAGAGTTTGCTTTATAGGAGGGAGAATTGTGAAGAGGAGAGGTTTTTAATCTAATATTTACCTAATGAGTCATGATAATTAGTGATGCCTAATACTTCTGTGATGCTGTCCTCATGAAAGGATGCTAGGAGTTATGAAACTGTGGCTGGCAGATAAATGGTACCTGCCTCAGCCATCGGTCTTACAAATGATCCAGTATGTACAGCTATTATTTCCAGACAGATGCTGGCAGCTCTGCAATTGTTCACGGTCTCAGTGAAGAATAGTAGCTGTCAAGAGGTTTGAGTGTGTTGCGACATTTAACAGACCGCTTTTCAGCTTGTCTGAAATGCTGAAGAACGGCATGTGGCAACAACAGAAATGAGTGCAAGGCTTATTATTGAGTGGAGATGGAATATTTATTATTTTTTGCTGTGCTGTGCGGAAGTATTGCAAGAAAGGTTTGTGTGTCCTTTTGGCTGGAAACAGTATGGAAAATCAGGACAAGAATAGAGCACATGGGTGAAAAGAAGGGGCGTGTACACACACACACACACACACACACACACACACACACACCTCCGTGGACTAAAATTTAGAGCACTTCATCCTCCCATAGTCCTAATTTACAGTAAAAGGAGATGGGATGGCTTCAGATAGCACTCTATTTTAAACCCACAAGGAGTGAATGGAGGTGCTTCCTGCAGCTCCCATTGGCCGGGAATAGCAAACCGTGGCCATTGGGAGCTGCGAGCGGCCGTACCTGCCGACACTCACGTAAACAAAGCGTCTCACGGCCTGCAGGGGCTTACCCTGAACAAGCCACGAACCAAGTTTGGGAACCCCTGATGTAGTGGATAATAGGCCATCATCTATCACAATGGTAACATTTTAACAAATGACCCCCATATTTTGGGTATGTGTATCTTAAAACTTCCCAAAGACTTGTTATATTTAATAAAGGACATCAAAGATTTCTGAATGAAAAATTCTCACTGGAGAATATAGTTTTGTCAAAATCGTAATTTTCCACAGGAAAGTGTCAGTTTTGAATTGTTTTTTAATTTTTTTTCATGAGAAGAATTAAAGTATAAAAATTCAAATAGACTTAAAATTTAAAAATTGTTTTGAAGTGTTAATTTGAATAGAAAATTTTCATTTTGACACGTTGAAGCATTTGGTCAACTATGTGGAAATCTTCCATTTTGAGATTTCTGATTTGAAACTTCTCAGAATTTTCTATTTGGTGAACTTTTTTTTGACATTTTGTTCAAATTTGGATGGAAAATAATTTTTAAGTGCTTAATTTTTCCTTAAAAGAAAATCCTGCTTTTCCAACAGCTCTGATATTGATATTGCTAATATGACCAGAGAGTTGAGCAGCTACTCTATAATTTTGTTGTTCCTTTGAAACACACAATGGTGAACTTTAGCCATCCATGCAGTATACATCTGCAGTTTCATTTTCCATTTAGAACCCTTCTCTGACTGCCTCTCTGTATCCTCCCAGTCTCCCTTGCTAAGAGTCTCAAGTCACTTTCATGGCTTTCCCACCAGTATTTCAGAATTCTTGGCCTTTCCTGGCTCTAGAATCGAAGACGACCATGTTACAGTTTTTCTGTGAAGCAATCCCTTTATACCTATCCAGTTCAGAGTCTTATTAGTCTAGTTACTGTGCAAAAATACACTAACTGACAATCCCTGCCCCAAAGAGCTTATGATCGAAAAGACAAGACATAACAGATGGATGAAACAAGCAGGAGGGAAGGAGCAGAGTAACTAAAATAATAGGATGTTACTGTCTGTGTGTATGCAATTTCTAGCCAGTCAATAGCAGTTATCACAGTTCATCACAAACCTAGCCATGATCATATTAATTTGCCTATTTAAAACCGTTGCTCTGTGGCTTCAGAGTGAGTCACATGGTGGCAGGGTTGAAAGTAGAAATAGGGACTTACTGGTACGGGGCTGGGCTGGGGCCAGCTCTGGCCCCCGGAAGGGGTGGGGCCTCAGGCAGAAGGGGCGGCGATGGGGGGGTCAGAGCCATCCCCAGCCTGCCCTGTACCAGTAAGTGCCCTCCCCCGCCGGGGACTCCGGCAGCAGTTTAAAGGGCCCAGGGCTCCGCCGCTGCTACCGCCCCAGGCCCTTTAAACTACTGCCGGAGCCCCCGGCTGCTGCTGCTACCCCAGGGCTCCGGCAGCGGGGCTCCGGTGGGTATTTAAAGGGCCCGGGGCTCCCCTGCCTCTACAGCCCTGGGCCCTTTAAATAGCTGCTGGAGCCTACCGGAGCCCTGGGGTAGCAGCGGCAGCCAGGGGCTCTGGCAGCGGTTTAAAGAGCCTGGGGTGGTAGCAGCTACTCCAGGACTCTGGGG
Organism: Chrysemys picta bellii; assembly: GCF_011386835.1. NCBI lineage: Eukaryota > Metazoa > Chordata > Testudines > Emydidae > Chrysemys > Chrysemys picta. The sequence continues at coordinate 62,726 of NW_027052946.1, forward strand.
GCTATTTAAAGAGCCGGGGCTTCCGCTGCCTCTACTGCCCTGGGCCCTTTAAATAGTCGCCAGAGCCCCGCCGCCGCTACCCACCACCCCCACATTTTTTTTCCCAGTTACTTTTCTGTGTAGCATTCTCTTACCAGGGATAAAACTTTCCTCCATCTGTGGGCAGCAGGAGCTCCACAAGAAGTTAAAATATATTATTAGAAACTAGAGACACAGATACCACAGGGGGAGAATATTCTCCTGTCTGCCTAATTATATCAGCTACATAAACAAATTCAAACTTCTGGCATTGTGAAAAAACAGCTCAACACAGCTCTCTAATTTAATTTTTTTTAAGAGGGCAAGACCAGCAGAAGAGGCAGGTGGAAGAAGCCACATATTATTTTGAAAACAAGGATGCTCCCTACAGGATGCTGTTTTAGCTGACTAGACATTTTGTTTCTCCTTGGAACATTAATGAATATTTTCCAGATATCAAATTGGCTTCCAGCAAGTAGCTAAGGGGAGGGGCAGAAAGAGAGAGAACTCGTTCAGAACCAAACAAAAAGGTTGGTGGGAGTTACTCACAGGAGCAAGGCTAAGAAAAGAAGAGCAAAGCAAAATACGAGATTTAGACATGGGATTTTAGAATAAATAAACTTGTGAAGGGAGGATGGATTTAATGGTTTGGGCTGAGAAAGAGAAAGAGAAATAGAGCAGAGCAACAAAAGAGAAAACGGCAGAAAAGAATTGGAAAACACAAAGGGAAGACAAAGTACCCCTTTTAAGGAGAACTTGAAATCTATTAAAATGGTTTTGTTACAATTTCTAAGCCACTACCTTGAAGATTTGATCCTTACATCAGATGCTTTGGGTTTACAGTGAGAAAAGATGCAAATACATTTAAGTATTAGGTCCCATTGTAGGCTGTGATCATTCACACACCCTCTCTGCAGGCTGAATATGTACACTAGCCCAGTCACAGCTGTGCCTCTCTTTCATTTTTCTTCTATTACTGCACTGACACTTTTTTGAATTTCATCAGGGCCAGCTCCAGGCACCAGCCTGGCAAGCAGATGCTTGGGGTGGCCGCTCCGGAGAGGGGCAGCACATCCAGGTATTCGGCGGCAATTCGGTGGACGGTCCCTCACTCCCGCTCGGAGTGATGGACCTCCCGCCGAATTGCCGCCGCAGATCACGATCGCGGCTTTTTTTTTTTTTTGGCTGCTTGGGGCAGCCAAAACCCTGGAGCCGCCCTGTATTTCATTACCCCATTGCTCGTTTGTTAACATTACAGATAATTCTGCCCATAATCCTTAAAGCTTGGTCAATCCCTACTTTTCCACACTTGCTTCTTCAGGCATTCCATCAACTTTTCCTTGGTGTAAGCCTCAATTTTTCCCCAACAGTCAACTGGTAATATCCACCGACCACAGGATCGGCCTAGTCTTTTGTTGTTATATAAATATCTGCCTTCTCTGGGCCTATCCTCTTTCGTGAAGGGTTTTCAAGCAGCTTCCTGCTGTTCTCTTTCTGGCCCTGTCTCAGGATTCAACTTTCCACAGAGCCTGTCCCAAAGCTCAACCCTCAGCCCCTTGCCTATGTTGCCCATCTGTAGCTTCCCCCTTTTCCTGTATACATCTCCCTACTAATCCTCTGAGTCAGGTGTCTCCTTGCCCCTCATTAAAGCCAACCTCAGAGCATCTGATTGGTCACTGAGGCAGCTGGATTCACTTATTTTAAAGGGGCCAGCCACCCTCTGATGGGTCCCAAGGAAAGAAATACAAAGACATATGCTCACATGGCTGTGTGATACGACGGTTTGATTGACACCACACAATTATATATTTTGTTTAGGCCAGAGATTTTGAAGCCTTTCCCTTCCCCAAAGCTGTACCTTTCTGTATCTACCTCACACAAAGCTGTACCTTTCTGTACCAACCTCTCCCATCCTTCCAGATACAACTCTCTCTCCTCGTAGCAGGGAATTAGCCTATGGATCGGCTCACTCAGATTCTTTCTGTAGTTTGGGAGAGATATGGGGACACTATAGTCAGACAGATTATTCTGGAAACATGGGCCTAGATCCTCCAGACCAGCAGAGCTGTGCTTGGCACCTGACCAGTGGAGGGAAAAATCTGACTTTTAGCCACCTTTGTGGCTCCTTGATCCTGGTGCAATTCCCGTCTGCCCAGAGTGCCTGCCACATGGCTGATTTCACAAATTTGGATCCTGGCCACATCCCTCTTACCTTGGCCATGCTCCCTACAGCAATAGCCAGGAAATGAATAGCATAAGAGCCACTATTCAGACCCTGTAGCAGTGGGAGAATGCCTAGGCAGCCAGTTTACAAGCTTTGAAGGTTTGGTAACACATATACAAATGTACAAATAGTTACATATAAGATACAACTGCATTACTGGCTCCACATCTCAAATTGTGTGGGCCATGTCAATCTTGCAAAACAGCCAGCAAACGGGGGTGGGGGGTGGGGGGTGGAGGTGGGGTCTGAATTCATACTCACAAAAAAAGCCAGTAATTCCAGGGCTCAGGCAGAGATACAGGCACTGTATACAACTAAAGGCTGCACAAATGCACACAAACATGATTAGACATTCCCTCTTTACACCCATTAGACTTTCACACAGACGAAACAAACATTAAAACAAACAAAATTTCATTTTTGTGAACTTGTTCCATCAGATATGTATATATTTTCATATACAAACTAACACTGGCTCTTTGTTTACTGTTTCCAAAGGATGAGAGCTACAATAACAGCCATTAAAACCATCTCTTGCAAAAAGCAGTACAATTCCCCCCCCCCCCCCCCCCATAAATGCAGGCCCCAGTATGGCAGGCTGTCAGAGCAGCCCTTTGCAGCAAATAGTGTGTGCAATGGATAACTGCTTACTTCAGGCAGTTATTTAGAGACGAGAAATGGAAAAAAAGAGGGTGGAAAAGCATTGCATTAAATGTGTTTCATAATAAAATGCAAACATGAGGAAAATGGCTTCTTCAGACTTCCAAGCTGTGAGGGGTTGTGCTTAATTCAGCACTTTCTGAAAATGAATTAAATTTTTAGTGAATTTGGGGGTAGATGGGATGCTGAATTTGTGGAAACTCTCAATGGACATAGCGCTCCTGTTGGTAGTTATGTCCTCATCCTGTAGGGTGCTGAGTGCTTCTTAGAGATGCTGAGCCTCAGACCCATTGACTTTAATGGGAGTTAAGGGACTCAGTACCTGGCAGGATGGGATCCTTAGGATTATTGGAAGCTCACGTCTATTCTGTGATTGCCACTCTAATTAATTTGCAGATTTAGATTGTATCATTATTCGTATTGGGACTTAATACTCGTTTCCACTTAATACTTAAAAGGATACTGTGAAGTTAATAAGCATGTTTAAAAAATTGCTTACCGGTCTTAACCTTCGTGATTATCAGGATCACTTTTTCACCTCTGCTTTACTGAAAATTGGTAAAACCGGATTATTTCCCCCATCTTTTATTGCTGGTTTGTTAGCGCTACAGTAAGTTTTTTTGTCGATTCCATTAACTCCCTACAAGTTTTATGTACGTCAGTTGGGCTGTATAATGCGTTTAAGTTTTCCACATTATAAAACCTTATTAATGCATTTAAAAGCTGTACTTCCTAATTGTTTATATTTGTTTTTCTTTTACACAAATTTGAAAAAATGCACTTCAATAATCTCAAATGTGAATTATTAATTTCATCCCTGTTTACATGTATTCATTAGCAGTTTCCTTTCTAGTACCCTGTTTCCCCGAAAATAAGACATCCTCCGAAAATAAGGCCTACTTACAGTTTTGCCTCTCGTTGTAATATAAGGCATCCCCCCGATAATAAGACCTCCCCGATAATAAGGCAAAAAAATGTGTACCGTATTCTTCTTCATTGAAAAATAAGACATCCCCTGAAAATAAGACCTAGCGCATCTTTGGGAGCAAAAATTAATATAAGACACTGTCTTATTTTCGGGGAAACAGGGTACTACTTTTTCTGCTGAAAATTATACAAAAGACCTTCATATTCCTTTTGAACGTAACTTCCTACAAGAACTTGAATCTTGGCCCTCCAATTAAAAATTAGATGCTCTACTAACTGTGCTCCTATTAAATTATAGGTTTCAATTAAAAACTTCCATTGGATCACTACAGATGAAAATGTAATTATCTTATACAGTGAAAAGCAATTATGAAACTGACCACAAGTTTTTTCTGTGCAGTGATTAATCATCATTGTAAATGCACTAGAAGTGAATAATAAAGAATAACTAGTATATGGTACAAAGTTGATATATTTAACATTGTTTATGGTATACATCAGTCACACTCCAGTATCCAAAGTACCACCGTATTGCATTCAGCAACACCTCAAATTTGGTGGCATTTGGCTGCAGGACATTTTTATGGCACTACTGCAGTGAAGAGATATACCAAAGCATGATCCATAACAACAAGAACCACTGCTTTATTTCATGGACAATGAAAACTTTACTGAGGGAACAAAAAAAATTCCTTTCCTTATATGTTTTTGAACCTTATAGGCATCATCATATGAAGTATAACAGATGACAGAAGACACTCTTCTCAATTATATATTATAGCCAATGATTAGGAAAGTTTTTGTCTCATACAATATATTCTTTCATGAAGATCATAATAAATTTCAGACAATCCATCAATATGATGGATTTCATTTAAAATACTTCACAGTATGCATGAGGTGCATTGCAGAATCATTAAATAGTCTACATTTCAATAGCATAAATATATGCTCAGGATAGTAAAGCTGTAATTACATTATTAGCCAAATTAATGTAGCATAGTGCAGAATGATGCCAATAATATAAAAATGCTTTCACCATCAGATGTTGCACATCCATCAGCAATCCATTTCTTCTGGTAGAAGAGAAGGTTACTTACCTATAGCTGGAGGTTCTTCGAGATGTGTGGTCCCTATTTGTATTTTTATTTGGGGCTAGGGTATAAAAACCCAGAGAGCGCAGTGTGGCCCTCGAGACCTTTAATGAATGAAGAGACTCGTCAGTCTTAGAGTAAAATAACTTGTCCTTGTCAAAAGGTAGGTCATTTCAGAGAAGCCAGAGAACTGCAGCCAGGAGTCGCAGTGCACGACAATGCCCATCACAAATGAGGATGTGTCGTCCGCGTCGACTGCCACTTGGAGGCAGATCATGGCTAGGAAGCGCCCTTCATCCACCAGCATCTGAAAGTGTTTCTGCTGGTATGGGGGTAGCTTGTCTTTGATCTCTGCCAGCTGGGTGTAGGTGTTAAAGTCATATTTGACCAGCAAAGCCTGGTAGTTGGTGATGCAAAATTGCAAATTTAACCAAAAGGTGTAACCTTTTCACCGCCCAATCTGTTGGTATGCCCTCTCCATGGCCATGTGCACCACCAGGGACCTGGAGGGTGGGTGGGAAAAAAAAAGTCTGCCCCTTTAGCTGGCACAAAGTAGCACACCATTGTGTGTGTTTTGGCATGGGGATACAGGAGGTTGGGATGTGCCACACTGCTTGTGTGGACTGGAGAATGGCATCATTAATAGGGATTGCCATCCTTGAGGGTCCCTTGACTGGAGGATGTTGAGTAGCTGGTGCTGCTGATCTTGCACCTCTTCCAGTGGTGGTTTGTTGCCATCCTTTGTAATAGGCCCCGATACTGCCTGTGGTCATCAGTGGGAGACATGGAGGCAGGAATGAGCACTTCATCCAGAAAGGAGGAAGCAGCTGTAGGGACTGGCGGAACCAGTGGTACCAGCTTGACCGCTACCCAGTGGTGTTGGAACAATTTTTATATTGGGGGTGCTGAAAGCCATTGAACAAAACTGTAAACCTGGTATATGCAAGTACTCCACTTAGGAAGGAACAATCAGTTGCACACATACAATATGGGAAATGACTGCCTAGGAAGGAGTACTGCAGAAAGGGATCACAAGCTAAATATGAATCAACAGTGTAACACTGTTGAAAAAAAAAAAAAAAAAAAAAAAAAAAAAAAAGCGCGCAAACATCATCCTGGGATGTATTAGCAGGAGTATTGTAAGCAAAACACAAGAAGTAATTCTTCCGTTCTACTCCGCGCTGATTAGGCCTCAACTGGAGTATTGTGTCCAGTTCTGGGTGCCACATTTCAGGAAAGTTGTGGACAAATTGGAGAAGGTACACAGAAGAGCAACAAAAATGATTAAAGATCTACAAAATGATCTACAAGGGAAGATTGAAAAAAATGGGTTTGTGTAGTCTGGAGAAGAGAAGACCGAGAGGAGACATGATAACAGTTTTCAAGTACATAAAAGGTTGTTACAAGGAGGAGGGAGAAAAAATGTTTTTCTTAACCTCTGAGGATAGAAAAAGAAACAATGGGCTTAAATTGCAAGAACGGCAGTTTAGGTTGGACCTTAGGAAAAACTTCCTGACAGAGTGGTTAAGCACTCCATCATTGAGGATTTTTAAGAGCAGGTTTGACAAACATCTGTCAGGGATGGTCTATATAATACTTAGTCCTGCCTTGAGTGACCTTTCGAGGTCCTGTCCAGTTCTATGATTCTTTGATGGAAACCACTTAAGGTCAGGGGGTGCGGTAGCAACCCCAGCATCCCTAATTCCAGCACCCTGGCCTCTGCCACCTCCTAGGAGCCTGTTGGTGCCAGTAGAGGAGCTGGGGAAGACTGGTAGGAGGCCTGAGAGGGTGGGTACCGAGGACGGTATGGGTCCCAGGATGCCCAACATGGCCAACAGGTAGGGACCTGGGGGTGCGGCGGGCCCCAGGGGTATCAGTATCACACCGTCAATGTCATGTCATAAGCAGCTGGGTAAGGTGGGCGGGAGCAAAAGTGATATTTGCACCTGGACATGGAGGAGGTGGGCTCCGGTCCAGAAAAGTCCAAAGATGTCTACAGACGCGGGGGAGCCAGCAGCACAGACCATGGTGTGCTGTTGGTATCGTCTTCTCCGGCAGGAGCAGCTCATCCACCAGAGTGGGGCTGGAGAGCGTCAGCAAAGATGGGTAGGACAGACCCAATTCCTGTATGGACAGAAGGGGCGCCAGATGGTTGGGGGGGTCCAGGGAGTGTCCTTGGAGGCAGCTGAAGATTGAGGTGGAGTCCACAGAGCCGGCTGCAGTGAAGATTGTGGAAGCGGGACTGGCAGTGCACATGCAGGGATGGCACAGATCGAGCAGGAACCAGGTCCCCTGATGCTGCTGCTGGATCCTTTTTCCTCTTTGCCTTACCCTCAAGGTGGGGAAGCGTGGGCGCCAGCACAGTGGTGTCGGCGCACGACATCTCACCCAACCTGAAATGGCTTAGGTAGGAAATGCTGCTCTTAGAAGCAGCCCTCGATAAGGACTTGCTTCTATGCCCATGAATATGCTTCCTACTCTCATGTCTGAGCTTGTTCAGGACTGTTGGACCCGAGGCATGGGAGGTGCTGGGAGGAGCACTCACCACTGGCAATGGCCGGTGCACCGTTGGTTCCAATGGTCCCAGATCCGAGTGTGTGTGCGGCCTCTTAGACTCCTCCTGAGGTGAAGTTCTCGTGCTTCTCAAATCTGCAGCGGAAAACCTTACAGATGGTGCAGTAAGCAGAGATATGGGTTTCCCCAAGGCAGCAGACACAACATTGGTGCTCATTGTTCACAGGAAATGAGTGAGAGCACAAACACAGTACTTGAACCCAGGACTGTGGGGCATAGTCCCGCAGGGTGGAGGGAGCAGGGGAAGGGGTCAGACCCGACTGGGGAAAACTATCACTAAGTAGGTAACCTCTGGAAAGGTTGATAATTGGTTGGCTTCTTCCTCAGAGATCACAAGATTGGAATTCTCTTTCAGTAAGTATTTATGACTCTCTCATAGGAGATGGTTTGAGTTACTCTTTCACAGTATTATCCATTTAGATATAACTTACTATTTTAAACTTCATTTTGAATGGATGTAAATTTTACTTGATTTTACTTTTCCACTGAATATAGGTATGCAGCTATATTAGCAAATGAAGACATTTTTGGGGTGATGTTCCTAGTTGGGTAATGACAAACATGTCAAATTTTTAATTAAAAATAACTGATTCTGATACATATTGATAAATACCTTATTCCTCAAGTAGCTTCACTAAATTAATGGAATGAGTTGCATTGAGCAGTATCTTTCCCCCCAAGTGTGTGAGAAACTGACTTTAAAGTGTGTTTACTATGTAAAACAATCATATTTGTACAGTAATAGTCAATCACGTGAATGAGAGAGGAAATGTTCTGCAACAAAACTGAAGTGAAATGGAAACATGGACTTCTCTGAGCAGTGCAACATTTAGGTAGAAAATTAACTTACATTTGTGTTCATGTGCTCAATAGCAGTTTTTATAATGCAGAAGAATGCGTAAGCCTAGAAGGGCACAAAAACATTTTCAAATAGTTTTCACTGCTGTTCCCAATAGACCATCACATTCTTTTGAGAGGAAACTATTGATCATAGTACAGTGAAAACTTGGATTTTTCTTTTTAATTAGCAACCAACCACATCTTTTCTATTTTGACTAGAAGAAAGGAGAACAAAACAAAACAAAAACCAACCCCCCCCATCACCACTACAAAAAACAACACACCAAAAATCCAGGAATTTTTTTTTTGTCACAGTTAAAACTTTTAATGACAAAAGTAGGGTTTGCAACAATGAATCAACAAAGCAGGTCCCACTTTTTTCAGAATGGCACAAAATTATTTTTACATTTTTTAGAACTTTTGAGGAATTAATTACAACATATATCAGCAATTATGGATTTTGGCATATAATAGCAAAACCTACCTTTAAGATCACTTGTTTAGAGAGCACATTTTGTTAATATTGTCACGTGAATGCACTATTTTTGCTAGCCACAAAAGTAGCCTTTTAAGACAGATTTTGCAGTACACCAGTCTCAAGTCCAACAATACATGATCTTTATTCTTTGCAGAACTTTAAAAAGATAATGTAATAAGGAAACTATTGATAGTTACATTTTCAAAATACATTCATTAACATTAACTTGAATTACTGTATATTTTATGTACACAAATATCTAATAATACTTGCGTTGTATACTACAGCTAAGTTCCAGGACGGAAGTATAATGTTATAAAGTTTATCTTCAGCATGGGATGTCAGCACACTTTCTTGAAACCTTCCTAAGTACCACCACATCTAGTAGTTTACTGAATACCAGGAATGAAACCGAAAGCAAATAAATCTCTTTTCCTTTCTTCAATACATTGAGTTATTCAAACTCAACTATGAAAAATAGTTAATGGTACTAAAACATACATGTTAAAGAACAAACGTTTAACCTGTAAAAAGGGATCTGGAATTTAGACCTGTGACCTGATCTGCCCAGGAGATGTTTAAACCTGTAGCCTCCTCAAGCACTATGGATTGTTATCTGAACTGAAATAACTCATCCTCCCCAAGTATATCTGATCTGGGGTTTAAACTTTTCTTCTAAATTAATTATAACCTTTGAGTAAAAGCTAGATGGCAACAGTTCAAATCCTATTCTCTCTCTTCTTTAATGGAACTACTGTTATGGTTGTAGTTCTCACTACTGAATTTTCATTAACATATGACTCTCTTTTTCATACTGACTACCCATGACCTCAATTTCATCAGGCAGCAAAATCCTTGAGAGCACAGTTAAAAAAAAAAAAAAAAAAGTAAGTGTAGCTGTGGGGCTATAAAATTGCAATGTAGACGTTTGGGCTCAGGCTGGAGCCTGGTCTCTGGGACCGTGCCTCCTTGTGGTGTCCCAGGGCTCAGGCTCCAGACCAAGCCTGAAGGTCTACACTGCAGCTGTATAACCCCACAGCCTGAGCCCTGCAAGCTCAAGTCAGCTGACACGGGCCAGCTGCGAATGTTTTATTGCAGGGTAAACATACCCTAAGAGAGGGGAATGGATGAAGACATATCTGCTTTGCTGTCAGAACTGTGCTGTACATCTGAAAAAGATTCTAATGAGACATTAAAAAAACAAAAATAACAAAAAAACCCTAACCTAACATTTTGTTTTTGTTTAATTCCCAATATGAGTGTGCTTTTTTTTTCTTGCTGGTCTCTAGTAAGAGCCCTATTTATTAAAATGTTGCCTATTGTGCTTATGACGCTACAGATTCTTTCAAGGCAAGCATTAGTCATAAGTAGCTCAAGTGGTGCTTGGAGCCTCACGTTTTTAGTGGCCCTGTTCTAACTTGCAGCTTATGGCTGGCCAAATTCTTTCCCAGTTGGCAGCTTGGGATGTGACAGTTCTCAAGGTTGTCCTTGATGTTATCCTACAGTGCTAAACAGATGACAAACATGCTCCCTCCTCTAAACAACTTCTATTATGCAATAAAAAAACTTCATACAAAATAGCATAATTAAAAATATACATCTACAAACTATACATTTCACTAGATGACTTCTGTAGGTTGACTTAGAATTTCTTCCCAAATAAATTCAGTCCCCTTTTTGTAATATCGATATTTCCAATAGGTATTATTTACTTCTTAGTTACTTTTCTCTTTCTTCCCCCGCATACCATTTACTGCCTTATTATTAGATTCTAAGCTCTTTAAAATGTCATTAATAATGCAAAATCTTATTCTGCATTGACAATGAACACTACAGTATATTCGGACACACTGGCTGTCTGGCTCATCAGTAAGAGGGGAACAGAAAATTTTGAAGGTGCATGCAGCTTTGGATAAACATACTATATCTAAAGGCTGAAAGCTTAGCTAGCATTTTATGTTTGTGTACTCTTGGTAAAATCAAGTATAACTTCTTGTACTGTCTTCAAGTTTTAATCCTATGAATAAATAACTTGAGAATTTCTGAAGGAAAATGAGGAAAACAGCTGTCTGTTAAGGAAGACAATAGATCAAAAATAGTTTAGTTAATCAGTCTGCAATGGAAAGATATTTTTCCAAGCTATTTTATGATAAAATATTTTCTGTGTAAAGTTTATGGAAAACTGGTAGCTTGGAAAGTTTCTATTCAAACTTTCATTTATAAAGGCCCTAATTCAGAGAAATCATAGTTAAAAAGAAACCATGCAAAGACTGCTAAATTCCAGACTGTGTTAATGAGGCACAACCATTTTGTGTACACACTTTAAAAAATCAGATTTTTCTTAGATCTTAACATCTCAAGTTTACATTCTTTATATTTTATTATACAATCCAAAATCAATCTGGAAAGTACAACAGGATATTTTCAAAATGCAGCATGGATAGCAGGGTCACATCTGGAAGTCAAATTTGCACTTCTGAATGCTGGTGCAAAAATTCCTACTGAGTGGCAGAAATGATAAGGCCTGCTGTTTCACATAACAAATCAGTCTGCTTTCCACTACAGGATTATCATCTGTGAGGCATAATTCCAATGTTCAAATTCCACTAGCACTATACAAAAGGGAAAAATATGTAACCATTGTTTGGATTTTATTTCTGAACAGTAACATCTCTTGCAGCCAATTTAATACTTCTTCCTGTGTGACACCAGAAAAAATAAGATGGTGCTTATCTTGATCAGTTTCTCATTTGGTCCATGTTTTTAAAAACACCTACAATAACTTAAATACAAAATAAAGGTTGGAGATACAGCAGCATTGCTTAGTGAAATTACCATAAAAATGTGGGAATGCAACATTTTTCCTGTACGTTAACTGAATAACTCATCTTCACTGAATTGGAAGGATAATGCATGTGAAAGTTTGGATCTCCAGTAAAAATTGCTGAACCTAGCTTTTCAGTTCCTCTTGGGAAGATATCTGTGTTAGGCAGTATCTCAACATTTGTGCTTCATGGCAAGCTGAAAAAGAACAAGAGAGAAAAAGTTATACTATTTGCAATTATAGCCATTCCTGGCTAAAGCAACTAATCTGGATTAACGATGGGCAGTACATGGAATCCTCCAAATAAAGTATTTTCTAGTGGAAAGGTTGTTGAAAGCCAGACCTGAAACCAGATCCAAGTTTGGACCCTTGCTCTCCAATCTCCTATTCAGCAGGGAAGGGATTTGGCTGCTTTCATAAAACCAGCTCTATGGGGGCTCCATGCATCAGTTCTCTGTGAAGGAAGAAGGAGCAGAGACTCACTAGTATGAGCTGGGACACACACACATTTCTCCTCCAATCCAATAGAGGTTTCTTGGAAAAGATCACTAAGGCCTGAGGCTTAACTAGTCAAAACAAATTAGTCTTTTGGTCAAGCTGTTTCACAGATATGTGTACTTCTGCTCCCAAATAGTTAGCAAAATTATGATCCAGAATTTCCAACCCAATTTTTTAATCTTCCTTCCTGAAGCTCCTTGTCCAATGGATTCAAAACTTTCAGGGGGTGGAAATCTACCCTGAGCTAAGATCCTGCATGTGAAGTTTCATAGAAACTTCTACAGAAGCTGGCTTCAACCTCTAACTATGGAGAGGCTACTATCTACAGGCTTAGCATGCTAGAGCAGGTGGAGGGGACTGAAGTCCTCAGCAATGCATCTACAACACCAAATGGGCAGTGGCAGTGAACATTTCCTCATTTGCCTCCAGTCAAATCCTGACCAGGAATAACAGGACTGGATTTAGGTAAGCCTCCATGTGCTCAAGGCTTGGCCTCTCTATTACAGTGCCCACAGAGATGGAGTATTTTTTTTAATAAGTAGAAATTTATTGGAAAATGTTCATTAGAAAAGAATGTCAATGGCCACTATCTTTTCTGGAAACATCATGAATAATTATTTATGAGAAGTACATTTCTTTAAGCGGCTTAGATAGCAAGCTCTTGCTATCGAGTATCAATAGTTCCAGGATACCAATTAGATCACAGACATACGAGAGGGATCCCTGGGGGGTGTGGGGCTCATAGTATGGAACAGGGGATCCCTTGGCATTAAAAAGGTTGAGAACCAATCAGCTAGAGCTACTTTACATTTAACAGAATGTAAAGATTTAAACTGTTTCACGTGAGAAACAGTTAAAAAAGCTACTAGTCCCAATGGTAATTTGTCTTCTGACATAGACTTTGAACAGGTGACTAAGCTGTACTTTAAGGTTCCAGAAAGATTATTCCAATTCCTTATACCCAATATTCACACAATCTTATTTCTTAAAGTAACTTGACATGTAGCTATAATGATTAGTCATATAAATATATAGCTGTGAAATATGCCAGTATGTAGTCATAGCATATTAATGGTGAAATTAATTACAAGTTTAAAATAATACAAATATTTAAGCCATTTCTTTGAAATGGGGCCTACGCCTAGAGAATGCTGCCAGGAAAAGCATCCTAAATGGAGACTCTAATTGGCTGCAACAAATGTTTGCAAATGTTAATTTGGTGCTTGTTTCTTCTAAAGTTAATGAACAGTGATGTTCATTATCAGTATTCTGCCAGAGAAGCATTATTTTACCATTTAAAACAATGCATAATTAGATTCCTACTTTTCTTATTTGTTTTGGAATACTGAAATATGCAGGAATTTTTTTTAAAAATCACTTAATTCTTTACAACAATGACTCAGCTCTGTGTAGTGATTGTCCAACTATTTCAAAGTGTTTAATAACTAAACATGAACAAAAAATGACAAATTTACTTCTCCGTTACATAAAAGCCCATCAAAAACAAACCCAAGCACGTTTTGCCAATTAAAAAAACCCAAATCAATTGAGCATCTACAAGCCACTAGGTCACCTGTGTTAGCTGCCCTACACATTTTTACCAGACAATGTGAAGTGATGAGATTATCTGCAGAATTTTAATGAGCATCTTTCCTATTCTTTGTGGGGAATTGTAATTCATTCATAACCTTTACTCATTTTAAAACAAGTTTTGCTTCAGTATAATTAATATTGAAAGAAAGCTGGTTACAAATAATTGAATTGGGTCACGCAGTGCAACTGGTATGAGAGCAGTTTGTGATGATGCCCTTTTCTAAGGAGGGGCATTCTGCCATGACCAAAGGCTTCTCTTCATGCTCTCCCTCATATATTCCAGAGCAGAAGTAAGTAGAGTAGGTAGAGTCTCTGGCATCCACTCCATGCTTCTGGCCACTGATGGAGAGAAAGGCCAGATTATCTTGCCGATTGCTAGCAGAGCTGATGCAGCCATGCTATTCTTGATTTAGTCTTCTCGTTGCCACCCAGAATGCCAGCAGCAGATATCTATGACCCAACTGCTGCAGAACTGGAGGACTGACCCATTTGTCCAATACCCAAGAAAAGATTTGGGGTAGTAGTTCAGTGCAGGAGCTCTGCCATTTACAGGAAAAGCAGAAGTGAAAAATAATTGACCCATTTTATTTTCTTTAACTGAAATCACTAATTTATTCTGGGAAGATGCTTAATTTATTTACCTTCCTGAATGTGAACCAGAAATACTTTTTCTCTGCTTTCCTTTAATTAGAAAGAAAATAAATTCTATTGTAAACAACCCCATCATTTATCAACTTTGCCAATTCCCTAACCATTACCCACCAAACATCTGTTACACTGTCAAGACATGTATCTGACAGCCAGGACACCTAGCAATGCACAGCGGATCATATTAATCCAAGCATGAGGTAATTCATGACGCGTATCATTCAGTAAAGCTTGAGTAGCATGAACTTTTAGCCATCTAATTCCTGCATTACTTCCAAACGGAGATCTAACAGGATCAAACAGACAGTCTTTGCAGAAGATACATTTAGCTACAATAGTGGGTGAAAGCAAGTGCAAGTGACTGGCTAGAAAATGAGGACTGGAAGTTCTCCAGAAGTTTTTTTTCCTGACAAAGCTTTGTGTTATGGGTGACTTTCCCTTCTACCCCTCTCTCTCTCTCTCTCTCTCTCACACACACACACACACACACACACACACAAACACACTTTTTCTTCCAGCTGTGAATATCATACTAGTATCTTTGGGCTGTGCAATACCAAGCATGCTGTCCACACTCAAAAGGAAAATATTCAATGTGAATTTATATTGCATGTTTTAGTTCTGTGATTTCCAGAATGGGATTTTCCTTATGAGGCCTGTGGGAAACAAATAAAGCTGCCTTTTTGTCCACAGTAGGTTTTCATTTGTGGACTTGACAAATTTAAAAGCAGACAGGACATGAAATCACTTAAACTACAAGATATTGTAGTGCTTTGAGAAATATTTTTAACCTCTTTAAAATTATTGTTCACATGTTTAGAAGAAATTATTTTAATATTATACATACACATACAGTGTTCATGTACTAGTGAAACCTGTTTACACCTTCAGATAAGTGGACCAGAAATGTCCAGGTAGTTGTGGATAGAAGTCAAGGGAAGGAGTAGTGGAAAGCATGTGCTGATATTTTAAATGGGGGTGTATAAGATAAGGGGTTGCTTATCAAAGAAGGCCCTTTACTGCAGGTTTCACTGTACTAAGCAAACACAATATAGACAGTGTGGATAGCTCCTGAGAATAGTTTTGAGAGGCTAGAAATTCTACAGTATTACTGGGCAATAAATGGTATTTTAAAAATAGAACAGTAGGAGCCACTAGGATATGACTGAGTGATATTGCCTTGCTCCTGAGCCTGACAGCTCTGTTTTTCTAATACACATTTGAATGAAAAGTACACTATCACTCAGTGTAGGAACTACAGAACGGCTACTTTCTGTTTGCTCCTTCACGTCTCCCTTGCTCAGTTCCTTGCTATTCGTTCTATGCAGCCTTTATTTTGTTTTGCTCTATTCTACAGCATCCTGACAACTTCGGTTGGAGCCTGCCATAGACAAATGTATTATTATTTTAAAATGATTAACCTATGCTATTCCAAACTCTTCCACTCCAAACACTGAAGAAAATTGTGGGGATGGTGGGCTTGAAGGAAAGAAAGGCTTCTGAGAAGCCATTACAAGATTTTTTGTGACAAGAGATTTCAGACTCTCCCTTCTCTGGTTAAACCTATGCTGCTTCCTCTCCCTTGCCACTGGCAATTTTCCCTATTTAGGTCAGGAATAACATTTGCAACACCAATCAGGCTACTTGAAGTACCATTATACACTTTGTATTGACTTTTTAGGCATTCATCTAATAATGTAGGCTATTCAATACCGCATCCAGTATGCTAAAATACTGATTAACCACCACCACAAACAACACTTGCTTAATGCATTTTCATTGAGTTGCTAAATTTAGTCTAAGAAACATGCAGCTATTCATGTACACAGACCATTAAATAACAAAACAATCCTTAACCAGGTTGCAGTGAACTAAAAAGCCCAACAATTATCAGGTCTATATCTGATCTGAGAACATTAACTTATGGAAAAGTGAAACGCTGCAAACTTAACACTACCCACAACAGGATTTTCATGGTATATTTTCAGGTGTTTATGCCTTAACTCCCTTCCAAAAAAAAAGTGAATGCTACATATCAAGGAACTCCTTCTGGACCCAGGTTACTGTGTGCACTGGATTATTTTAGTTTATTTCCAAGAACTGTAAGCCCAGAGAGCTGCAGCATGTAACCAAATCATTTGACCGTGATGGAGCTTATAATGTTACTTAGGCTACGTCCTCACTACGGGGGGGACGGGTGGAGGGGGGACACGGTGGAGTTAAGATACGCAAATTCAGCTACGCAAATAGCGTAGCGGAATTCGATGTATTGGAGCCGACTTACCCCGCTGTGAGGACGGCGACAAATCGACCTCCGCGGCTTCCCCGTCGACGGCACTTACTCCTACCTGCCCTGGTGGAGTACAAGCGCCGATTCGGGGATTGAATGTCGCGTCCCGACGAGACACGATTGAGAGATCGATTTCTACCCACCGATTCAGGCGGGTAGTGCAGATGTAGCCTTGGTGTTACCTGCCACAATCTGTTCAAGTAAACTTGTACGGGTATCCATCAGCTAATGAATCACGGTAAGAGCTGCAAAGAGTTGTGGGGCCAAAAAATAGTTGTACATACCTGAAAGGGCTGATCACAATTCCTGCTTTAGGACAGTTCATATTTTAAGTCTCATAAGGAAGTGGCTGCATTTAATTTATGTTTCTATGTGTTTATTGTGATTTTAAACATAGACCAAAGATACTTAGTGGTCTGGATAGGAACTATTTACATTCTGTAGACACCTACATAAACAAACAAAAAATAATGGCCACAATTTTCTCAAGTGGCTAGTGCTTTTTGGTACCCAACTTGAGACACCTGAAAAAGGCCTGATTTCAGAAAGTGCTTAACACGTACCTTCTGAAAAACAAGCCTCTTTACGGGGTCTCAAATTCTGCACCCCAAAATGATGAATAAATGAAAAATTGTGACCATTTTATTTAATTTTTTGGTATTTTCTTAAAAAAATCCAGCAAAACAAAGGTAATGATAGATTTTATAACTTGAAAGAAGTCTTCACGGCATGCTATAGATACCATACTACACAGGTGCATATATTTATATACACAGGAATGGGTAAAGCTGTTGTTTCAATAGCTTGCACACTTTCAATGAGTGATAAAGACAGATGGATACATCACTGCAGGTTCTGTGTTATTTTCATTAGAATGAGTTGCAACTGAAATCATATAATAACTTATCACATTGTTGTCCAGTTATCTGAAATAGGTGGGAAGGACCGACCGGACAAATTCAGGGAGGGTGATGATCACTTTTGTTCAAGTCCACGGCGATTGTTTTAATCTGAATTGTGATGGTGAACTGTTGAAGCCTCCATTCAAAGACTGTTTGTGCCCTTTAATATAAACCATTTCCAATATTTTCCCCTGCTTGTTTCTTTATGTGGCGAATATCAGGGCTTCAGCGCCCTCTTTTTTCCAGAGGATATTGGAAAGGTTTGCAGGAACTGGGTAGTGATGCCCTGAATTCTGAACTGCAGCTCTCCATTTTCTAAGTGGGGGCTGTTGCAGTTCCCACATGCCTGCAGCTGGGGGCAGAGAAAGCAGGAGCCCAGATTTCAGTCTCCTGACACACCACCACCCAGGTCACCCAAACATACAGTACATCTTAAATTCCCAGTGTCTCAATTTGACATATACCCCTACAATGAGGACAACTGCAAACACCTCATACTACTAGTGCTATAGAAATAAATTAAATAAAATAACCAACAATTTCTCATAATGGGCCCCTTCATTGCCTCCCAAATTCATCAAATTCCCCTGCTACCAAATGTCTGTTCTTCCTCCCTTTCATTCTATTTTCCTCTAAGGCTGTGTCCTACACTGTGCAATTGATGGGTTGGAGAAGAGTGTGAGGAACAGCATGGCTCCTGGCTGTTTCCTGTTCTCTTTCATCTTAGCAGTTACCCTGGTGCTGCTGCCTATCCGGACTCTACTGTTCCTACTGCTGCAATTCAAAGTGAAGTACTACTGGCATCTAATCACTGCATACGTGGTAGGTTTAAAAAAAAGAAAGAAAGAAAGGGCTATACTGTAGTACAACAGCATGCTTGCTGGGCCACCATGGAGCTTGCCCTTTGGGAAGCTTCTTTTGCATCATTCTGGATTCCACATATGACGGCAAGTCTGTAGGACATCTCACTTAGCGCAAGAGAGTTGAGGGATCATTGGCAAAAAAGATGGAAGTCAGGCCAAATATTTCTAATATCAGTCTCTTTCTTTTTTGAAAGCATGTGAATGCATGCATTGGGTGTGTGTGGGGTGGGGAGACCAACCACACTTATTAGATCCCCTCACAGAATTCTATATGGCAGTTTGAATTGAGTGGGCTAAGACTTACAGTAGACACTTTCCTTTACACTCTTCCAATGCAATAAAAATGAGTAGCAGTCAGTATCTGACAGGGGGAAGGCCAGTGCTGCAGCTGAGTCTTGACTGCTGGTGAGACTCTGCCTTCAATAATTCTTGTTAACTGGCATGAAGACGAATCTATTTCTATGTAAGTGGATTCAATGTTAGTGAACTCTGCCAGCTCCCAAGTGATTAATAAACCAATTTTAGAATTTCAAAACACAGTTCAATGCAGGCTCCCTTGCGACTCAACCCTGAAAAAGCACTTGGGGGAAAGAGGGGGCCAGTAACTCCTCTTGAATAGTAGAGACTCTTCCATAAATCCAGGCCATAAATTCCATGTTTCTGAAGCATATAAATGAATTTTATTCTGACAAGTAATTTACTGTATTACTCTAGAGAATGTATTTTTAGGTAGTATTGAAATCTGGCACACACGCACACCCTCCACTCCCCATGCTCTTGGAAGGCATTTCTAAATGCAGAATGCCTCCTTTACACAGTAGCTTAGTATCAATTTCTACCCTACTCCCTTGCAACAGTATTTCTAAGGTTACTTTCAATTCTGGTAATGAACACACAGTAGTTACCATGCTAGTATCAATCGTATGACTTCTGCATACTTTCATCCCTGCAAAATGTACTTTGCAAGATGGTGCAGTATCTTCAGTATCAAATGCTTAGCAACGGTAGAGGAGACGCCCTGCTTAAGAGAACCAGCTCAACTATAAAAAGAACAAGAGTACTTGTGGCACTTTAGGGTACGTCTATACCCAGCCGCTAGTTCGGTGGCTGGCAATCGAACTTCTGGGTTCGACTTATCGCGTCTTGTCTGGACGCGATAAGTCGAACCCAGAAGTGCTCGCCGTCGACTGCGGTACTCCAGCTCGGCGAGAGGAGTACCGCGGAGTCGACGGGGGAGCCTGCCTGCCGCGTGTGGACCGAGGTAAGTTCGAACTAAGGTACTTCGAACTTCAGCTACGTTATTCACGTAGCTGAAGTTGCGTACCCTAGTTCGATTTGGGGGTTTAGTGTAGACCAAGCCTTAGAGACTACTAAAGTGCCACAAGTACTCTTGTTCTTTTTGCGGATACAGACTAACACGGCTGCTACTCTGAAGCTCAACTATAGTCACTATTTAAGAAAAAAAGATGAGGATGAGAATGAAATAGATTACAACATGTACACTGCAATTCAAGACACGTTTTAGGACACTACGAGGAATACAGATTAAATCCTATTTCCAGAATTATGCTAATATGGCTAATGATACTCATGCAAAATAAGGAACTAAATGAAATTGGGCCAATTTGGCAACATGTTTTATTATATTTAGTACAAAGGTGAATCAAAATCTGCAAAATGAAACAAGTCAAAACTGATATGGGAGGAAAATGTTGGGGTTCCTGAAGGGTTCTTACTATACACTAATGTACAGAAATGAAAATCTAAACATTTATCTAAACAGGATAGGTGCATTTGCTTATTAAAGTAAACCAACCTTCTCTTCAAACTGCAAGTTTAAGTTTTGTTTAATTATTTTGGAAAATTACCTTCCAACATTGCATACTGCTGCAGTCTGACGTCAGGTAGTCTCTCTCTCTTTCTCTCATGTGCCTTGGCCACTAGTTCCAGTCATATCTTACCATCCTGGGACATCCTAGAAGCACTTCTGAATGTATTTTGTGCCCTGATAGCTAGATTTGACTACAACAGCCAGACCAGGTCCCCGAGAGACTGCCAGATCAGAGAATTAGACCAGAAACTGGAAGATTAAGAAATTCATACTCTTCAGCAGTGACTCTCTATCATGCACTCTCCATCTGTGTAGGCAGCATTATAAGAGATAAGCCCTTTCTAGCTTGCAGGGCAATCATATCTCCAGCAACAAGTAGTAATTTTCTTAAATCAGAATGAAAACTTATTCTTTTTTCATCTCAGTTTTAGGCTGAAATATGAAACAGACTAAAAGATATTGCTGAGATATCATTTGCAACTCCTCTGATGTTCACCTTATCATGAAATGGACAGTAATATTACAAAATCAGTTCCTTCCCAGTGTATATCTTTTTCATTTGAACATCAACAAAGTAACCCTTTTTCTATAGTAACTAATATTGGTTACAACTTTCAGGAGAAATCTGGGGAAATCAGCTTGAAAGATGTGTGCATGGAATGGGGATGAAATAAATACTTAAACGTTTTTGTTTTGATTTTGTAACAAGGGAAGCATTAGAACACCAGGTCTATTGCACAGGAGAGAGAAATTATAAACCAGAATTTGCCTGTTATTGAGGGACAGTTGTGAGACACAGGAATCACACACTTGTGAATCTTGGTGATCAATTGAAAACTTCCCAGCAACTTGTACCTCCTGCAGATGAGGGTCAACAAACATGAAACACTATTTTGAGCTACTGTGAGCCCCAGTCCACTAAGAATCTTACCTTGTGTGCAGTTTCTGCAAACTGCTGGGCACTGTTTTTCATATCCTCTGTCTTTTCTTCTGCCCGACCTAACCTTTCACCACGCTCATTCAAAGCCTGACTTGCCTTCTGTACTGCACTGGTCACACTGTCTGCTGCTGAATGGAGTATGCTGTTTCCTGAAATGACAGATGTATCATTAGCAACCCAATGTTAACATACAGTGCAGCATAAAAAAACTTGAAAACATTACCAGATTTTTCTTCTGAGTATTAAAATAAGTTATTTTCAACCCTTAATTTATTCACTCAAGAATAGGGTGTCTGCTAATCCATTCCAACTACATTACATCTAATTACATGAATCCTCAGCTAATCTGGGTTTCGTTGTCTTAAACCTGACCACCAATATGATTTTGACCCAAACCATACCATTAACAGATTATGACCAAATCACATTAAAACAATATAATTTAGGAACATAAGAAAGCGTTACTATGACTAATAGCTAAATGGACATGGTGTGCTACTGTTAGTGGCTTGTTATCTTTTAAGTTATAGTACCATATAACATTAGTTCATTTCAGGATACTACCTGAGTAAGTCAATGGAACTGTTCACAGAAATTCACCACAGTAATGTAACAGAGATATTGTATAGAATTTTAAGATGATCTATCATGTAAGGTTATCTAATGTTGTACTCCTTGAGAGGCTAGAGTCTTGCAACTCTGAATAACACTTCCTCCTGGATCCCCTTGCCACCATATCAAGTTCATTATATTCAGAATAATGATTTTATCATTTTTCCTCCAAATCATGTCTGCTTTCTCCCTTCTTTACACTCTTTACAGCTCCATGCCTTCGGCATGCCCTAGGCGCATAAACTCATTTGTGATTCCTTTCTTTTTCCTTCATAGCCAGGTTTTCATTACATCCTGTGGCTTTTCCCCCCCTTTCTCACCACCAAGAACTGTACTCTCCCTCTTTATTCTTATTGCTAAAACCCTCAACCAAACCTGGCCATCTGTCATCTCACCTCTCCATATAAAATGGTGCTGCTGCAGTCATCTTTTATCTATTTGATCATGTCTTGTCCCCACCAGGTCTTATCACATCAAATTCAAGCATCACATTTATGGTTCTGCCCAGACTCATTCTATCTACAATCTCTGTGCTCATTTGTTCCAAGCCCCATCTTCTCTGATTTAGCTGTTTACTGCCCCCAACCCCGTTTCCTTTCTTATGTAGGACTTTGCACTCTCTGATGTAATTCCCTAAACTTGCAATAGCCTTCCATTTCTTGTCCACCTACCACCTCTACTTCCAAATCTTTAAAACTCCAGGCATTCTACCTTGGTTTCCTCAATACAAGGTTCTCTGCCCTCATGAATGTACTAGTCGCTTGTGTTGTGTATGTATCACTGTACAAATAATATCTTCCCATTTAAAGCCACAATACGATACCTGTAGATTTCATACTCTTAATAGTATCAGAGGGGTAGCCGTGTTAGTCTGAATCTGTAAAAAGCAACGAAGGGTCCTGTGCTACCTTTAAGACTAACAGACGTATTGGAGCATAAGATTTCATGGGTAAAAACCTCACTTCTTCAGATGCAAGTAATAGAAATTTCCAGAGGCAGGTATAAATCAGTATGGAGATAACAAGGTTAGTTCAATCAGGGAGGGTGAGGTGCTCTGCTAGCGGTTGAGGTGTGAACACCAAGGGAGGAAAAACTGCTTCTGTAGTTGGATAGTCATTCACAAACTTTGTTTAATCCTGATCTGATGGTGCCAAATTTGCAAATGAACTGGAGCTCAGCAGTTTCTCTTTGGAGTCTGGTCCTGAAGTTTTTTTTGCTGTAAGATGGCTACCTTTACTTCAGGACCAGACTCCAAAGAGAAACTGCTGAGCTCCAGTTCATTTGCAAATTTGACACCATCAGATCAGGATTAAACAAAGTCTGTGAATGGCTATCCAACTACAGAAGCAGTTTCTCCTCCCTTGGTGTTCACACCTCAACCGCTAGCAGAGCACCTCACCCTCCCTGATTGAACTAACCTCGTTATCTCCATACTGATTTATACCTGCCTCTGGAAATTTCCATTACTTGCATCTGAAGAAGTGAGGTTTTTACCCACAAAATCTTATGCTCCAATACTTCTGTTAGTCTTAAAGGTGCCACAGGACCCTCTGTTGCTTTATACTCTTAATAGATCATCATAAATTCATGATTAAAAGCCAACTATTTAACTCTTTAATGTAACAAACTAATAAAGGATTAGGCATTTCCCATTTCTATCATACAGTTGATATAATAATCTTGGTGGCTTTCATCAGAGAGACTCAAAATGTTTTACAATCTATTTCAGAAGTTAAGTAATTTGCTTAAGTCACACAGCAAGCCGCTGACAGCCAAGAATGGAATCCAGATATACCTCCTAGTCTTCTGCTCTAACCACTAGATAAGATATCAGTCTGGTGAAAATTAACTATTTCAAAAACTGCTCTGCTAATTTCCAAAACTACCCCTTACCCAGTAGTTTTGGATTACTGGGAGGACAGACACAAAGATATCTAGGGCTGGAAATTGGTAGAGGGGGAGAGAAACTCTGTTTTTCAGGAAGACTCCTTCAGGACATTGAGAGCACTTTGGTGGTAAGAGTTATCTGATTTCACGGAGCAGTTGTCTGCTTCAATTTTTCTCAGAATTTCTTGTTTAGCTGAGAATTTGCTTATGTAAAACTGATTCGACAGAGAGAGAGAGAGAGAGAGAGAGAGAGAGCGAGCTAGCTTATTTTGGCTTTTGTTCAGGTGGTTTGTCCTATAAACACATGTACTGGGCAATACGCCAGAGGAAATAACCTCCCTTTTTATGTCGGTGTGGTCAGCAGCATTCCAACCTCTTGTACTATTTAGTGTTGGTTTTTGGGATGAGATTTTCAAAAGCACTCAGTGTTGGGCTAACTCTGCTCCCACCAAAGTGAACAGTATTGACTTCAATGGGAGCAGAATTAGACGACCACGGAGTGCTTTTAAAAAATCCAACCCCTAATGTTTGGCAATGGTTCATTAGAATGGATATTTTGCTGGTCTTCTATTACTTTCAATCTAAAAATGTAGCACACCTAGAAATTCTTCAAAATATTTTCAGAGAGAGAGGTCAAAATTCTATATTTAATACTTTTCAGCAGAGAATAATATGGCTCTGATTTTGTCAGCAGGCAATAGTAATTAGGTTATTTTTCTTCTTAGCTCTTATGGTATTGTATTCTCTCCAGGTGCTATTTTGTTACATTTTGCTGTATTCGGTGACCTGCAGAGGCAGCTATTATCTGACTGACTTTGGTGCCTAGTTTCTGGCTATTGGTTCCATTTGAACTGCAGTTTATTGGGAAGTTTAGTGTGGATCTGAAAATAAATGTATTTTAGAGCTAGTGACCAGACCGCTGAAATAGCTGATGATACTGCAGGCTCCCATTCTCTTCAAAGCAAACGGTTATTGGAGAGGTGTGACAGGAAAACTTTTCCATCACACTGGCTCTAGAAGTATTAATATTCACAATCTGCCCCACACCAAATGTTAAAGTGCTGTTAGGAAGATAACCAACATGATTGGAAGGCCCCATAAAATTCAGCTCCGCAGTTGAGGATCTCCCTGAACTGTGCGTGCCCAGAGTTAATATCTAATGCTGTCAATCAGCCAGTATTTACAAGTGCTAAATCATTAAAAAAAATAGCAAAAGACAGTCCGTGCTTCTGTTCTGTTCTCTGGGAAGAGGGTGGTCCTTAACTTTATCCCAACCCAGTTTTCAATGAAAGATAAAGTGGCTGCGATGTAAGCCATCCTCTTCCATTCTGTACAGAAGACTATGCAGCAGTCATATTTAATCTCTCTTTTTGGCTCCATTGAAAGTTATCCATTCAAAATGGATGAGGCACCCTTTCATATCTTTGAAAATCATAGCCTCAAAATCCCCACAACCGTAAGATTATCTACCCCTTTTCCTTTTTACCCCCTGAGGAAAAAGCCTGCATAAATCTTGGATGTCAACATAATCGTGCACTTTCAGACTAGTGCAGCGGATTAGTTGAGGTGCATAGCGGAGGTCCAGTTACTGGGAATACCTTTTCCTGCAGCTCCAGGATGTTTAAATCGGAGTATATGTGTTAGCACAGATGCCACAGCTGGTCACAACTATCAGGTAAAACACAAAGAGGGGCAAGTTTCTTTTTTAGATAATAGCCAATGTCCCATGTACCAGGTGACTAGTCTCACTTAAATTTCGCATCAAAGCCTCTGTGGCCCAGTAAAACAGGTTGCTATAGATGGAACTAGAGTATGTCTTACTAATTTTTCTTTGAAAAAATTGCCTATTTTACCATTGTGAGAAGGGCGGACACAAACAATTTTATCTAGCTCAACTGCATGCTATAAGATAAAATGAAAAAAACATGTATTTTATAATGATTTTAACTACATTTTATCAGCGAAATGTGTGTGTTAAGGCCAATTATGTCAGCCTGAAAATAAGAAGAGGATGATGAGCTAATTCTCTTCTTCAGTTTAATTTCACTGTACATGAAAGCACAAGCAGATCCAAATTTAGTGCTTACATAATTATTTAAGTGAGTGGCTTAATAAGATGGCTTTTAATGAAGTTTTT
The DNA here is from genome assembly GCF_011386835.1 of Chrysemys picta bellii. Lineage (NCBI taxonomy): Eukaryota > Metazoa > Chordata > Testudines > Emydidae > Chrysemys > Chrysemys picta. The sequence goes on from NW_027052946.1 coordinate 88,566, forward strand.
CTGATCTATGATGGCCTCTCTCATTATCGCAGTTCTCTACTCACAAGACACCAACATGCACTTTTACAAATAAATCAATAGCCACAAATAAATTGGTAATCCAATTCGTTTAGCACAGACATTTAATTTCTTAATTCCTTGTAGTGTGATATAAACCAGAGAAATAAAACCCCTCTCCATCCCTCAGCAACTTCTGTTAGCATTTCTAAATGATATGCAAAATGTATCATGATCCTAATGAACACAAGGACACAACCCCGTGTGACTGCTTTACGCCGTTTATCAAACATAAGAAAAGTAAGCTCTTAACACATCATACACACAGAAAAATACACATACAGATGTTGTCATCACAATGATCAGCATAAGAGTCAGTCTGTCAGATCACGAGACTAATTGGTCTCCAGCGAAATAATTGTTGCTTGTTTGCATGATCTGTTTTAACACGTTCATAAAACGTTAATAACATTCTCTATTAGCCATGTCCTGACACACTTCAGTCTGACTTACCCATGGGCTTTAACTATGTGTCAATGATATTACTTACAAGGATTGCTTTGTAAAGAATTACAGTTCATTTTTAATTGTGGATACATTATCAAAAACATTTTAATGATTCCTGTCTGTTCTGAGGAGAAAACTTGTGCAGTTAGCTATGCAGATAGAAGAAATGAGTTTGTCACATTAGTAAACATATATGAGTTTAAAAGAAAAACATTTAAGATCATTTTAAAGAGGCATTTATAGCTCCCTCCGAACCCTGTAAAACTGGTCTCATGCTAATTAATAAGGCTTCTTTACAGATATAATTTACTCTTGGCTCTGCAATCATGAATAAAGCAGCTGTTCCAAACTCAGAGAGAATATTTATATCACATCAACACATATTCTATATACTATATTCTATGTACATCCATCTATATACTATATTCTATGTACATCCATCTATATACATATACAGATAAATTTTTAGGGTGAAATACTGGCCCCAAGAAATCAATGGGAGTTTTATGGCCAGGATTTCAACCCCGCGTGTTTTTTTTTCTTGAAAATTCTGTCGTTTATAATGAGTCTGCCCTCCAGATTACTTACTTACTTGAAGTGCCACTCAACAGTTTAAAATACAATACTATTAAGACATCAGCCACCATATAAAACATCAAGTATCAAATGTGAAATTAAAGTAATATGGTTTGGGAAAGGAGCTGACCAATTAAAACTGGAAATATCTTTGTAGGGAAGGGGAATGTTTTCAGCTGCTTTTTGTAAGTGGAAAACGTGATCTGAAGGTGGAAGGAAGCCACTTCCACACACTATAGGAATCGAGTGTTCCGTGTCTACGAGAGGTGCAGTAACAGGATTCCTGCTGGAACGTAGAAACAGTATATTTATACATGAAGACCAAATATTTAAGCAGTAGGAAAGGGTAGACTGAGAATACCATACCTTTAAATGTACAGCATGCAGAATACTTTCTCTGGGCTTCTGTTGGTACTTGGACAGGCAGTATATACTGATTTGATTTCAGTGATAGGACATCAACAAGTGTGAAATGATGGCATGGATATTATTGACAATAGGTTATATTTGAGAATATTGACCAGTGCTAAAAGTTTTTTCCAACATTCCCCAACATTATGGTTTTCTAGTCTCGACCATAATGCAAATAATTATAGGAGCCAAAGAAACAGAGGGAAAAGAATAAAAGGTAGGATGATAGTTCTGAATGTGTTCTGGAGGCATGATCTTGTAATTATTCACGTGCAACCAACTGACACCACTAATGTAGATTTGTGAATACACCGCAGGTTTTGACTGAAGGAGCTTGGGCTAGGCCAGATAATATTATTGCTGGAATATAAATCGTTCAGGAAAATAGAAATTGAATTCAGAAAGTTACTTAACTGTTATAATATACAAATTCTCATGTTTCACAATTTGAAAGTCCCTTTCAAAATAAAGAATATACCAGTGTGTTTTAATAACTGTATACAGATTCCAAGAGGGAGTTAATTGGTTTGGAAATAATTGTGCTGTCTAACTGTTCTTGAAGCTTTATTCAGCTTGTCTGGTTAATAGAAACTCTTCAGGAATTTGACCTGGTGGTATACAGTGAAAGTTCACATCTTCTTACAGTATCTAAAATACCCAGTTTCATATTCAATGAGTCATTTTATGAAAAACAAAAAAAGTACAATTTCACAGCAGTTCTAAGAGTTCTGACTTATTAATGAGCCATTTGTGAACCGGTGCCTAATATTTCTGAATGCTAAGCCAAAGAAAAAAAGTCTGATTACAATATTTGCATAGGGTCTGATTCTTCTCCCATTTATACCAATATAAATCAGGCATAACAGTACTGAAGTCAGTGGGGCTTCATGGGTATAAAATTGTGAGAGAAGGATCTGGCTCATATTATTTATATATTTGAATAT